>NC_142592.1:64322185-64474097 GCF_965207765.1 Zootoca vivipara | reverse complement strand
CAGCAAGAATGCTTGCTTAGACAAAGAATCTGGGACATGGCTTTTTCTGAACATTTAGTTTGTCAGTACTGTGTGCTGTGTGGGGGCGCGGGTGGCGCTGTGGGTTAAACCACAGAGCCTAGGGCTTGCCGATCAGAAGGTCGGCAGTTTGAATCCCTGCGACGGGGTGAGCTCCCGTTGTTTGGTCCCGGCTCCTGCCAACCTAGCAGTTCAAAAGCACGTCAAAGTGCAAGTAGATAAATAGGTACTGCTCCAGGGGGAAGGTAAATGGCGTTTCCGTGCGCTGCTCTAGTTCACCAGAAGCGGCTTTGTCATGCTGGCCACATGACCCGAAAGCTGTATGCCGGCTCCCTCGGCCAATAATGTGAGATGAGTGCCGCAACCCCAGTCGGTCACGACTGGACCTTACGGTCAGGGGTCCCTTTACCTTTACCTTTACTGTGTGTTTAGGAAAACTGCTAAGAAAGAGCAATTTGAAAGTATAAGGGAGACTTTCCTGTTATACCTAAATAGGAAAGGGACTTTGATATATATGTGACCCTGGTGACATTATAGAGAGGTTATATGCAGATTTCAGCTTTTTAGCTTTCCCTGGTAAAATGTGTTCTTAAATACTATAAGGACACCAATGACACAGCACTTTTTTTTGATGCAAATCTCTTCATTTCATGAGGCTCATATGTCTGTCTTACGTACCCCAAAGATTCTTCTTTTGTTAGCGAGAGTTTCTCCTCTGTAGGTTTGTATGAACACATTTCAAACCCAATTAAAAATATTCAAAAAGTAAAGCAATAAAGCAGCAGAAGAAAAAACCCAATGCACTATTATTGTGTCATAAAATCATTGAATTGTAGAGTTGGAAGGGACCCCAAGGGTCATCATGTCCAACCCCCTTGCATGCAGAAATCTCAACACGCAAGTCTCCCATCCAGCTTGAAACCACACCAGACCCTGCTTAGCTTTGCTAAACGTGCTTCACCATGGCTGCAGAATACACCAGCGGTAAAACACCAGTCTGGAGATGCCCATAAACCAGGCTCCTTCGGGCACAACACTAAATGGCAACACAACAAGAGGAGATAGATTTTTTTTAAGGCAGCAGCAGCCAAATAAACTGCTCCGTATCATCATCAGCTAACAAGTGAATCACTGCAAAGGAATTCATGTTGCAAGGGGTCAATTTTGTGCAAGCTTGTTGTGTTTAGTCAATTTTGACCTCTGTTAGCTTCACTTGCGCTTCCTCGGGACTATTCGTACTCCTTCATTGGATCCTTTGCCCAGGGACTGAAGGATCTGGCCAGCTCCTGACTGGTCTCATCCTCAATTGGCCACCCCCAGGCTTTAAAGAAAGGGCCCAGGTTTTTCTTCACTTCCGCAGAGAAGCGTATTGCCCACTGGTTCATCTTGAACTTGTTGTCATTTATGATGTCGATTACCTTTTGGTACCTTGCGAATATGTGAATGTAGGGGTCCCAGCCAAAGGCCTCCTGCAACTGAAGAAATATATATATTCAGTCCCTTTCCTAAGGACTTCAGGACAATTTCCATGCTGCATCCCCTGTCTCTCTGCAGGCTTATAATCATGCTACCGAAAAGAGTAGCTGTTTTCACCATTTAGATCGTTCCCATGGCTTCTCCCCACTCCTACTGTTGAGAACAAATGAGACTAGCAACAAAACAGTTCAGAATGAAGCTTGGGAGGAACCAGGATTTCTGTTGGGGGGGGGCAGACCTTTTGTTGCCCCTCCTGTCCCCCCCCCCCGGCTACACCCAAATTACTATTTGTTCCGATTCAGCATTTAAAAACAGGTTTTCCTGGGGAAAGAAAAAGTGGACATGAACCAAAAGTGTAGGCCTATGCATAGTGGCTAGGAAAACCCAGCCAAATGGGCAGAGTATTAACATTTTATTATTATTATTATTATTATTATTATTATTATTGACAGTGTGGGACAAAAGTGTAGGATAATTGTGGATGAGCCCTTCCGTATGGTCAGTCCACCTTGAGCTTGCAATTTTCTCCCCGTTTCAAGGCACAATGCCATTCTGGCACCAGAAGCAACAATACTCCAAAGTTCTCACTGAACTACATTTCCCAGAAGTCCCTGGGAATGTGGAACGTTCTGCAGGCCTACTCAGACCTGAATCCCATCCAGTTCGATCAGATGCAACTTCCAAGTTAGGGTTTGCAGCACAGCAGCCTGAGCCAGTTCAATTCTGACTTCTGGGTTTTAAACCCAAGCTGTGCCTTTGGCGCTTGGGTATGTGAGACATACCTGAGGGGCCTTCAAAGCCCTGTTTCTCAAAGCACAGCCCTGCTGGCATCCTGCCTCCCTTTTATAATTAAGTGGGAGCCAGCTGACACATGCCAGAGTGCCAGACCAAAAAACGGGACATTCTGGGATCCAATCAGAAGCCAGGATGGCGTCCAGGGGCATACCCAAGATCAAAACTAGGGGGGGGGGCAAGCCATGGTTCAGGAGGCTGGCTGCTGCAAGTCAGTTCCCCATTGGCCTGATGCAGTGGTGAACTTTCCACCTAGGTGGCGGCAGAGCCCCCTTCTTGCAGCGCCCTCCCCGCATTGGCACCCAGGGCCGTCTTAAGCATATCTGGCGATCCCTCCGGCGCCCACCCTTTCCCAGAGTTGTTGACCTTTTTTAAGGGAGCTGACACCACGCTTACACTCAATCTCAGGGTTGTGGTTCCAAGCCCCATGTTGGGCAAAAGATTCCTGCATTGGAGGGGGTTGGACTAGATGACCCTGGTGGTTCCCTTCCAATTCTGTGAATGGTTCTGTTATTCTGTTGTATCTGAAGGCCCGTTCACAGGGAAGATGGAGCAAACTTGTTTTGTGAGAGATGCTTGTGGTGTGATTCCTGCAGTGGAGGGGGTTGGTCTAGAGGACCCTTGGGGGTCCCTTCCCATCCAGTTCTGTGATACTATGATTAAAATACTCAGCAAAGGTGTGCAGAAGAGAGACAGATACATATTATTTCCATCTGAAAAGTTGGTATTGAGGCAAATGTGAAGAATAACCAACAGAAACAAAACCATGGTGTGTGCATTTTTATAACAAAATAAATCTGCATTAGAATTGTTGTTTTAGTTGCAGGATACACCCCCCCTTTTGTGGTTTTGAGTGATCTATATCCATACCTTTGAATTGATAAACATGTCTTAAGTTTGCTTCAGAAAATTAAGAATTAACAGCTCCCTAAACCCATTTGGGAAATTTCTTGATATTGATGTTTATGTAATCACGAGGCGCAGTTTATATACATTCTGGGGGAGGGGGATTTGTTATCCAATTTCTCTATCTTCTTACTTTAGTTTTCCAGGGCTTTGTTTATTTATTCTTAAAGCATTCAAAAACAGCAACTGGTTTTTGCTGTACAAATTTGTTGAAAAGATGATCTACATGCAGCACTCTTCTCTGGTGCTCAGTGATGGAGGGGAGAAACACATGTTAACAAAGGGGGGGGGACACTTCTCAGTTAGCTCATAATGTCCCCTGCTGTTCAATTGGGATCGTAAAGGGTATGCCTTAATGAAGGCAGGTGAAAAAACCTAATGAGCGTGTTCCTTCTGCATTGAAAGATCACTTAGGAGCTGCAAGAACTTTTGTGTTAGCAGAATGCACAAATTAGGTCTGAAATCATCACACACACACCAAGACCACAAAGGCCTGACACTTGGTGCAGCAGAGTCCCTTTCTCTCCCTCATAAGCAATTTTGCACCTTGTGTCTTTTTTCTTTTCTTTTTCCTCAAGGTTTGAATTTATGGTGATCTAGTGAAAAGGGACCCAATTTTATTGTTCCTTTTTTTTTTTTTTTGCTTAGTGCATAAGGAATGTGGGCTAGTGCATAAGGAATGTTGACTAGCCAGTAGCCTGTGCAGTTTTTAAACTCCTGGAACAGTCCCCAGGGTGAGTCACACCATTTAAGATAGAACTTAAGATACGTTAAAAAGCAGTTTAATTGTCTTTGGCTACACTGCAGAAGTTTTTGTTCTTAAAGACCAACTAAGTTTTTATTTTGGTATGAGTTTTCTTCAGATGAAGAAATCCCTCTGAAACCCTGGTTGCTAGGCGACGAGAACGATAGGCAATTGACAGGCAATTGACGCTGCAGGCTCAGACAATGATAACTATTAAGAGCAATTTAGGTGGCTGGGCAAAAGGACAACAGAGCAGGCAAGATAAAGTCACAATAAAGCTAACTACTGTACTTGCCCCAACGAGCTAGGCTGACCTTCACTGGCCGAAGATGGGGGGGGGGGGAAGCTCCACTCCCACAAAGACAAATAAAATAAAATAAAATAAAACAGCCGTGCAGCCGGGACACGCTTCCCTCAGCCACACGCATGCCCCACAAAGATATGTTATTAATCCCAACAGAGGCAAAGACGGGGAGTGAGGAATAAGGGGGGAGAAGCCAAGCAGCAGCAGGAAGGGGAAAAACACTCCCAGATGCAGGAAGGGAAAAATGCTCAGCCACGCTCCCAGATGCACCCCTCCCCACCAAAAGCCTTTGCTAAACTGTAAAGCAGTTAAAAGGCAGAACATGCCCAATTAGGAAGTAATCAGCAAAGAAAAAAGCCTCCGAAACAAGACCCCCCCCCCCGAACGTTACCAGTCCCAGGGAGAAGGAACCTATTCCGCTTCTGTGGACAAGCCAGGAAAAGCCGAAAGGGGCGAGCGGCGAGGTGCTGCCTGCTCAAAGCCCAAGGTAGTCAGCTGAGCGAATGAGGACTGGAGGCAATAAGGAAGGATGGCTCAGGGCTGCCGCGGCTGTTTGAAAACAACTAGCCCCCGCCCCCGAGCCAGCCCTATTGGCTGGGTGCAGTAGGCAGGGCGTGGCAGCTGGGATGGCTAAGGCAAGGAGCCAATAGCCCCCTTGCCGACGCAGGGAACCGGCTCCCGCTCACAACTCCTCCCCTTTGAGAGGCTTTGCTGGAGAGACAGCCAGGGACGGAGCGGGGAGGAGGATGGGGAGCCGCTTTTGCCACGCTTATTTTTTGCTTCTGGGGGCACGCGGCCCCCCTCTAGGGAGGGGCAGCGGCCCCTCCCTGCCACACGCTGGGTACACCCTTGATGGCGTCCATAATTCTGGGATGTCACGCTTAAATCGACAGGTGACAAGATATCATGCCCTGAGTATTGCAGAGTTGGATATGAGCCTGTGTGTCGGGGGCTGGTCTGAATCGGATGCCAGAGACCGGTCTAACTCCAAAGATGGGGGAATGCAGGCACAGACAAGAGCAGTCTCTAACAGAGGAGGCGGGGGAGGATTCACACACACCCCACTTTACATGTCCCCAGAAGCAAAGAGACCAGCAGATTCAGAGACTGCACAGACAGGGGAAGAGTTGGAAAGCTTTGAGATAGTAGCTAGGCAACCAGGAGGGAGGGAGCGTTTAGGAGATTATTCAATTGAGAGTGGTGGGGAAGTCCCTCCCTCCCCCCGAACTCGAAGGACTGAAAGGGTCTGGGAACAACGGAAGCGCTGGGGAGGGACAGGTGGCTGGTGGCACCCTGGTGGCACGCTTCTTGCTGTGGAAGGGGATTCAGAGTGAGCAACTGCCATCCAGCCTGATGATGCTCTCAGTATGCTGTTGTAAATAAAACGAACTATGAACCTGCCAGAGGCTTGTTACTTCTTATCGGAAGCTACTGGAGGGGGGGGGGAACTCCCTTGCCTGCCAGCGCACCTGACACCATGCCATGGAGGAAAGGAAAGAAAGATCTGAGCAATCGCATGTGTGCGCAGGGGGAATCCCATTTCCACCTGGCTACAACAACAGGGCCGGTCGGAGCAGCTTCTGCCGCTGGTTGGCGAAGGCTGCACTGGGCTAAAGGATCCAAGGTCTAGGGCAGCCGCTTATTTACCTGTAAATAGGGTTCCAGCGCAGTCCACGCTGTGAAGTCCTTCAGCTGAGCTCCACCTTGAATATAGTCCTTCACCCTCTTCTTCCTCACATTGGGGTCAAGATCCGGGTGGGCCTTCTCTCTTGGGATGCCCAGCACAGTTTCATTGACATAGATGGACCAGAGATAGCAGGTGGCATCCGTGGTATGGGGTGGGAAGTCCCACCCACTCCTCTGCTGGTTGTGACCCAGCTCCCGGAGAGCATCCCAGGCCCCCTCAGTGTACATTTGCCTATCTGTGATCTTCACTGACATGGTCACATCAGACATGATCGGATAGCCAGCATGCATCCCACCTGCTGGGAGATTTGGCGACTCATAAGACAAACTCGTTCTTCCCCACAGAAGATGAAATTCATTGTGGAAAAATCACATACGTGCACCCCAAAGACTTTAAAATAGATTGTATCATCGTGGTTTATGTACGCATTGTATTTTAACATATTTATATTCCACCTTAAAGGGTCTCACAACGAAACAGTAAGGTACAATAGAACCCGAAAGGTATCATTACTTTGAAAATAACTGCAAGTTGCGACAATACCCCCCCCCTTTTTTTAGGCAAGGTTTCTGCAGTTTCAGGATAACAAGCTTACAAGGACTTATTAGCAACCCCTGAAATAAGATAGTAAGATCTTGTTTTCCACTGAAAATAAAGGGGTAAGTTTTGTGCTCAAGGTTGGACCGTGTTCTCGAAGCTACGAACATGAGTCTGAGCAAACTGCGGGAGGCAGTGGAAGACAGGAGTGCCTGGCGTGCTCTGGTCCATGGGGTCACAAAGAGTCGGACACGACTAAACGACTAAACAACAACAACTTCTGCTATCAGGGACGCGGGTGGCACTGTGGTCTAAACCACTGAGCCTAGGGCTTGCCGATCGGAAGGTCGGCAGTTTGAATCCCCGCAATGGGGTGAGCTCCCGTTTTACAAAAATATATGCAATGTCTCTCGTATCATTTTTACAAACCTCACATATATTTTAGACTTGTTTTTAAAATGGATTTGCTTCCTCTCTTGGTCTACACAAACACACACCTGGGGAAGAGGACCCTGGGTATTTTGGCATTGGCAGGGAAGAAGTGGGTCAGGGAAGAGCTACATAAGCAACAAGGGTTTGCAGAGGATAAGAAATACAGTCGTACCTTGGATCCTGAAAGCCTTGCGAGTCGAAAGTTTGCCTTCCGAAAGCCGCAAACCTGGAAGTGAGTGTTCTGGTTTGCGAATGTTATTTGGAACCCAAACGTCCGAAGGGCTTCCGTGGCTTCCTATTGGCTGCAGGAGCTTCTTGCAGCCAATTGGAAGCCATGCCTTGGTTTCTGAACGTTTTGGAAGTCCAACAGACTTCTGGAACGGATTCCGTTCGACTTCTGAGGTCCCACTGTACTGACACTGGGATCTGCTGCACTGGGTGGAAACTGCCACCTCATCTTCTTCGGATGGGAAGTGGGGAACTCGGATGGGAAGTGGGGAAAGTATAAAGTATAAAGATCTAATAGAGGAAAAGGAAGGGAAGCTCAAACTAAAATAATATGAGGAAATAAAACATCTCCTGACGGGATGGATTCAATTCCACCAGATCAGGGGTCTGCAACCTGCGGCTCCGGAGCCGCATGTGGCTCTTTTACACCTTTGCTGTGGCTCCGGAGCGGATACGAGGGGAGGAGGCGTCCGAGCCATGCGCCGCCTGAGCCATGTGGCGGCGCATGTCACGCCCGCCAGACACTCACGCAGTGCCCACCGCTGCCGGAGCACACAGCTGCGGCGGCGCGCTGTGCACCCCGCATGGCGCCCGCCGGAGTCCACAACTCTGCTGTGCGCGTGCGCTGTGCAAAAAGGACACAAGGTGATGTTAGCAGCCCGGGGAGCGTGATCGGCCCCCTCCCTGCATCAGCCCCTCCCTGCCGCATTTCTGCAGCCAATAGGCTCACGGGGGGGGGGGAGTTATTTATTTTTTTAAACGGGTGCGCTTCTTCCCGCCCAGCAGCAGAAAAGGCTTGCGGGCTCAGAGCGCGTGTTTGCTGCTGCTGCTGCTGCCTGCAGCCTGCCTGTGGCCTCCTGCCGGCCTGGTCAGGAGATTGAGGTAGATGTATTAATCAATGGGTTGATTCAATATGAGGAAATTTTATAAGTTCACTTGATGGGAGCAACACACATGAAACCATACAGGTGTCCTAATAAGAGAGTCAGAGTTTTGCCCATTCCCAGTAATCAAGGCAGCCCAAACTCATAAGGCAGTGGTTGCTGGTGCCCATTCCCAGTCATAGCTGCCAAGTTTTCCCTTTTCTCACGAGGAAGCCTATTCAGCATAAGGGAATTTCCCTTAAAAAAAGGGAGAACTTGGCAGCTATGTTCCCAGTAATCAAGGCAGCCCAAACTCAAAGTTATTTTTATAATAACGAGGATGACATTGGGCCCTCATTATTAATTATTATTTTCATCAGGCACTGATTATGATTTATGGTACACTGGGGCCCTGATTAATTTTCTATGGCATTTTGGGGCATTGATTATTGGGCATAGCAAATTTTGCTATGGGGCCCTCTGATTTCTAATTACGTCCCTGTTTTTCGGCTCCCAGTTTATTTTTTTTCTTCGGAAACGGGTCCAAGTGGCTCTTTTTGTCTTAAAGGTTGCAGACCCCTGCACCAGATAAATAGTAAATTCAATAAGGATAAATCACAAAGAGGATTTCTGGAGAGACCTTCGCTGCTGGTTTTACTACAAAAAACCAAAAAGATCATATCTAAAATGTATAATGTCCTACTCGAATGGGAAATTAAAGATTAACAAAGGAGACAATGGTTAAATGGGCAGCAGATTTGGGGAAAACAATTCAGATAGAACAATGGGAAAAATTATGGAATGTTTCATGGAAGTTTACAGCCTCTGAAGGAATAAAGGAAACCATGATAAAAATGTTTTATAAATGGTACTTGACACCTGTAAAAATATACAAAATGTATAAAACAAAATACAATTTATGCTGGAGGTGCCAAAAAGAAACAGGGACCTCTATTCATATGTGGTGGCAATGTGTCAAAATTAAGAATTATTGGAATCAGGTTTTTGAAGAGGTCAAAAAAAATTTAAGTATAATATAAAGAAGAATCCCGAATATTTTCTATTAGGAATGTTAGACAAAGGTATCAATGAAAAGGATGAAAAAATATTTCTTTACGCAGTAGCAGCTGCAAGAATAAAGATTGCCACGTACTGGGGGGGGGGGGGGGAAACAGGAAACACCAACAATTAGCGAGTGGCAGGAGAAACTATTTAGCTCTTTAGACCTAGCGAAATTAACAAATTCAATCAGAGGGTGTAGTAAACAAAAAATTTATCAGTGTTGGGAGAAGTTTGGAGATTGGCCTACATTAAGAACCTGGATCTATTTCTAATATTCTGTACTGTTTCTAAATTATGTGTATAGAGAAGTTTATTATGATAATGGAAGCAGTAATTAGTTTAGTTTAACTAACCTGAGATGAATATAAGTGGAAGTCGTATGGAGGGAGAGAATAAATTTGCTTGTTTCGTTTGTAAGTTTTGTATGTTATGTTTATTTATGTGATTTTTTATTTGTAAATTTATGATTTGTCAATTTTTATTATACTGACTTGAACTTTAATAAAGCTATTTTAAAATTTAAAAAGAAAGAAAGAAAGAAAGAAAGAAACTTCCACCTCATTTCACCTCATGGGTTTGTCTGGCCGGCCCTGCTGTTAGGGATGGATGAATCAAACAGGCTCCTCGCCATTTCTCCTCCCAAGTTCAGTATTCCGTATTTCTGTTATTACATGCAGTTTTACTTACGTCACAGTAACACAGACGTTGGAGAAGTGTGACTTTTGTAAGATAGCTGCATTGATTTGGAGAGGGCAAATTATGTAAATCCCCCTTCAAAACCCAAGCCAACAAAATTTCTACTCCATCCCTACCCATCATATTTCAGACAATGACCACAATCTTATAAGGTATCCATTGTGAAGTATTAATGGTTGTTGCTGTTTAGCTTCACGCCTAAGGATCTGGATCGACAGGTCAATTAAAAAACTTTACAGTTGAAAGATGAAAGAATTAATGCCTTACCGTATTCAAAATAGCTTCTGCCAAACTGATTACAGGCCCTCAAATAATCCTTGAACATTATACCAGATCATAACACTATCCACTTATATGCCATTTGCATGATGGGCGGGGAAAAGCAGATTCTTCAGAATTGTTTCAAAACATTGGGTGGCTTTCGCAAGAATCCGAAATTGAAAACTGAATGAACTCAAGAGAGCTGAGATTCCTGTATTGCAGGGGGTTGGACTAGATCAGGCATCCCCAAACTTCGGCCCTCCAGATGTTTTGGACTAGAATTCCCATCATCCCTGGCCACTGGTCCTGTTAGCTAGGGATCATGGGAGTTGTAGGCCAAAACATCTGGAGGGCCGCAGTTTGGGGATGCCTGGACTAGATGATCCTAGGGGATCTCTTCCAACTCTACAATTTTATGAGCAATGGTCAATGCCTCCTTACAACAAAGCAGGGTTCCAACATGCCTCAATGAGGCAGTTGCAAGACCTCTACTGACAAAGCTCTCCCTGAACACCACCACATTGTATCATTACAGGTCCATTTCCAATATCCTGTTCCTGGGCAAGGTACTGGGGAGTGTGGCGTGCCCCCCCCTCTAGGTGGATTATTCAGACCCATTTCTGTTAGGACTTTAAACCTGAGACGCTGGCAAATTAGCAAGGTCATGTGATTTAAGTTGTTAAGTTGTTAAGATGCTCAGTATATATAGAGCGTTTGTTTTGTTTGCCTGTGGGGTGTGGAGCAGTCATGTCTGAAAGCTCTGGAGGTGTTTCTGTTATTTTTCTGCAATAAAGCTGTCTTCGAAAGTTGAGCTTTGGTGAGTCGTTTTCTGCTGCAAAGCTACAAGAATTCTACAACAAGGAGAATCCAGCCGCTGTGCTTAATGCTCTGCAAAGAGAACTGTTTCTGGTCTGTATAGCGCAGCAAAAGCGTTTTTACTGGACCAGTGCAGAAAACCTCTTTAGGTTATGGACTGAGTTATGTTTTGGATTCTAATGCTGTGGACTCTCATGTGCTGATTGCTGTATCGTGTGCAGAGGCAGTGAAAGTGGCTTTGGATGTGAGAAGACCTGCTTGGTCGTAAATCAAGCCATAAAACAAGGGAGGAACCGAGAGAGCTGTGTAAGTGAAGGCTTACAGCTTTAATTAACTGCAAAAGGCTAGTTTGATCTCCCGTTGTGTTTTTTTTTTGCCAATAAACACAAGACGGTGGTAGATTGCTAGTGAAGACACGGAGGGAAAAAGTTTAAAAGGTTTCAGAGAAGGCTTGAAGTGTCTGAAAAGTGAGTAAAGCAAATCCCAAGGGGGAAGAGAAGCAAGGGCACTCAGAGGGGGTGGCAATAGACCCCAATAATGGCAGCAGAAAATTTCCAGGTTCCCTTTCCAAAGCTGAACTCTGCTAATTATGTGCAGTGGTCTAAGAGGGCTCAAGTCTGGTTGGAAGCCAAAGAAGTTTGGGCGGACTATGTCCAGAGGCGAAAGCCAATTGTGGCTGTTGCAGCAGATGCCACAGCAGAGCAACAGGCTGCTGCACATGCTCAGAATAGAGAACATGATAAAATGGATACTAAAGCTAGATGCATGTTAATGGTATCGATAGATGACTCTCAACTGCCCCATGTGGAAGGCTTAAGGTCTGCATTTGAAATTTGGGAAGCCCTTAAGCGTATTCACCATAGAGCCACGCCCAGAGAGAAGGTGAATTCCCAGTGTGGGAGAACTGGCAGGCAGAGCTGTAAGGAAGTCTCACAAGTGTCTGCTATGGCCAGCAAGTCGTGTTTTCGATGTGGCAGCAGATTTCATCTAATAGCAAAGTGCCCAGAAAAGCAACAGGAATTTCAGCAGCCCAAGGCCAGTTTCCAGAGCTACAGAGGAAAACGACGTGAGAACTACAAGAGTCAACGAACCAGAGGGGGGAAATGTGCTAATAAGGGACTGTTTGCAATGGTAGCACAACAGAACTCTAAAAGGAACCCACAAACCTTGAAATGGGTAATTGACAGTGGGGCTTCGCACAGTTTAATACCGGCGACATCTTGTGGCAGTCTTAGGAACTGCAAGACTTTACCAGTTGCAAAAACTGTGACTATAGCAGACAATAGCAAACGAGAAATGAACCTTAAAGGCACCATTTATGTTAATTGTTTGCAAACTAACCTTCCTGTTTTTGTTCTTCCAGGAATGAAGAATGGACTTTTGAGTGTGTCATGCCTGGTAAAAAGTGGTTTTAAGGTTGAGTTTGAAAAAGATGTGTGCACTATTTCAAAACAGGGGAAGGAGCTAGTTAAAATTCCCTGTGAGGAAGGGCTTTTTGTTTTGGATGAAGAGCAGTTGGCAGCAGGCAGCTGTTCAACAAGTGAAGCACAAGAGCAGTTGGCAGCAGGCAGCTGTTCAACAGGTGAAGCACAAGCTAAATGTGTAAATAAGGCTCCTCATACAGGTTGTGCACATTTACTACATAGAAGGTTAGCTCATATATGCTTTAAGTATGTAAGCAAGATGCCAGATTTAGCTGAGGGGTGTAACCTTAAACCCTGTTCGAATTTTTTGGATTGTTGTGCTTGTAAACACTCTAAGGTTAAGACATGTAACTACCCTAGATCTGATAGAGTAAGCAAGAAACCCTTTGAGCTAATACACACAGATGTGTGTGGCCCCTTTCCGGTCAAGTCCCTTGGAGGTGCGAGATTTATGCAAATTTTGGTGGATGATTTTTCAAGGGCCAGTTGGGTTTTCTTTCTGAAAGAAAAATCGCAAGCAGCATCAATTCTGATGGATTGGATTGAAGAAGTAGAGTGTAAATTTGACACTAGGGTGCGCAAGATACAATCTGATCGTGGTGGGGAGTATGTGAACCACACGCTAGCGACATGGTTAAAACGGAAAGGTATAGTCCATAGACTTACCAATCCCTATTCACCACAGGAGAACTCAGTTGTGGAAAGAAAATTCCGAACATTGCAAGAAGCCATTTCTGCTTTACTGTTTGATTCTGGATTACCACAGCGTTTTTGGGCAGAGGCTGCGCTGTATGCGAATTATTCCTTTAATAGAGTGTACAACAGCACAGTAGGCAACACTCCTTACTTCATGTTGTTTGGTAAGAAACCAAAAATCGACCATCTAAGAGTTTTTGGATGTCGTGCTTATGTGCTGGTGCCTAGGGCACAACGCAAAAAAGGTGATCCCAGATCTAAAGAAATGATTTTCTGTGGTTATCAAGCAAACACAAAAGGTTGGAGATTTGTAAATGTAGGAGGTAATCAAACAAAAATCACAATCAGCAGAAGTGCTGAATTTTGTGAACAAGATGGTTGGAATAGAATCCATGGTAATTCTGACATACTATTTGATGTGTCAAATGAAAAAGATCAGACACAGGTCCCAAGGCGAGAATTAGTTCCAAAACAGGCTGAGGAATCTGAGTCTGAGGGTGAGGGTGAGAAACCTTCTAGTTCACACAAGTTTGAAAAGTCAGAATCGTCTAGCCCAGTAGGTTTACCTGTACAGCAAGGGAGACGAGTAAAGTCAGAATCAGAAAGTCCTTCAACTGCTAGTGACAACCAGGTGACAACCAGTGATTCTGGGTCAGAAGGGGCAACTGATGGAGCATCGCAGGAGCTGCCAAGGCGTTCCAAGCGTACCAACAAAGGAAAACCTCCAGAAAGGTATCAAGCCATTAGTGTTTGGGTAGGATTGGCGAATTGCGAACCTGAAAGTTTTGAGGAGGTAGAGCAATTACCCAAGGAGGAGGCCAGTAGGTGGCATGAGGCCATGCAGAAAGAGTTGAATTCTATGAAGGAGCTTGGTGTATTTTCCATCTCCAAACTGCCAGAAGGTACCAAGGCAATAAGTTGCTGGTGGGTGTATAGAATAAAGACAACAGTAACAGGGAAACCAGAGTACAAAGCGAGGCTTGTAGCTCGGGGTTTTTCACAAAGTAAAGGGGTACACTACTCCGAAATTTATGCGCCCACTTCAAGGAGCGAAACTCTACGTGTACTCCTAGCGGTTGCTGCTCAGAGAGGATTCAGCGTGAATCACTTTGATGTCTCAACTGCTTATCTTCATTCAGGTCTAGCTGAAGAACTTTATATGGAGCTACCGCCAGGATTCAAAGGTGATAGGTCAAATCAAGTTTGGAAGTTACACAAGTCTATTTATGGACTCAAACAGTCAGCTCATAATTGGAATGAATTTCTAAATGATGTTTTGGTAAGCATTGGCTTTAGCAGGAGTAAAGCTGACAACTGCTTATATTTCAGAGGTTCAGGAGACACTCAAGAATCTTTGCTTGTTTATGTAGATGACCTGATTTATACTTCAAAGACACAAAAGCAGGTGGCAAAGCTGGCCAAGGAGTTAAGTAAACACTTCAAAATTAAGAATCTTGGTGCTGTAAAGGTCTATCTTGGTGTTCAGATTGATAGGACCAAAAATGGCAGTTTCTTGCTGAATCAAAAAGGCAAAATATTGCAAATGTTGGGAAAGTTTGGCATGGCAGAGTGTGCAGGTGTTAGAACACCTATGGAAATGGGTTTTGTAAAAGAAAGTGAATTCAAGGATAGTGCTGAGTTCAAACGTCCTGAAATCTTTCAATCAGCTCTGGGAAGCTTATTGTACCTTTCGCAATGGAGTAGGCCAGACATTGCTTCCGCTGTTAACTTACTCAGCAGGGAAGCTTCAAAACCTAGTGTAAATGCATGGAAAGGAATTCAAAGAGTCTTAAGATATTTACAATACACCAAAGATTTTTGCCTTGAATTGTCTTCTGAAGGGCAAGCACAGCTTACTTGCTGGGCAGATAGCGATTGGGCAAATTTAAGGGATAGAAAATCAGTGTCTGGCTGTGTAGTAAAATTTGGAAACTCTCTGGTTGGATGGCGTTCGAAGAAGCAAAACCTGATTACTTTATCGTCAACAGAAGCCGAATTCTGTGCCTTATCTGAATTATGTAGAGATCTAGAATTTTACAAATGTCTGGCACAAGAGATGTGTGAAAAGTCCATCACGCCCATCACTATATGGGGTGATAATCAGCCATGTCTTAAATTAGCACAGAATGGTCAGTTTAAAGGTCGTACAAAACATTTGGATATCAGATTTCAAAATGTTTGTCAAACAGTGAGAGCGGGAATTGTTAAATTAAGTTACTGTCCAAGTCATGAAAATTTAGCTGATGGATTTACAAAACCGCTTGGGTTTCAGCGTCATGAAGAATTTTGTGAAGAATTGCCTGTGGGGTGTGGAGCAGTCATGTCTGAAAGCTCTGGAGGTGTTTCTGTTATTTTTCTGCAATAAAGCTGTCTTCAAAAGTTGAGCTTTGGTGAGTCGTTTTCTGCTGCAAAGCTACAAGAATTCTACAACAAGGAGAATCCAGCCGCTGTGCTTAATGCTCTGCAAAGAGAACTGTTTCTGGTCTGTATAGCGCAGCAAAAGCGTTTTTACTGGACCAGTGCAGAAAACCTCTTTAATTTCAATCTGGTTTCAGGCCTGTTTATGGGGCAGAGGCAGCTTTGAATGCCTTGGTGAATGACTTATGCTGTGAACTGGACAGTGGGAATGGGTCCCTGTTGGTTCTCCTGGGCCTTACAGTGTGTTTGGATACCATTGCCCATGGTATCCTTCATCCGAGCCTCCTTGCTGGGATGGACACTGTTTTACAGTGGTTCTGTTCCTTCCAGGAGGGGAAAACCTAGAAGTGGTGCTGGGGGACTCTTATGCCTTGACTGAGGTCCTGTGGGAGCCTTCAGGGTTCTGTTCTGTCCCCCATAGATGGAACTTGTGTGGAGAGGGTGACAACGTTCAGATTCCTGGGCATTGAGTTACAGGAGGACCTGTCCTGGAATGTCAACATAAGAGGAATTGTAAAGAAGGCGCAGCACACATTGTACTTTTTGAGAATTTTAAGGAAAAATCATCTTTTGCAAAAGTTGCAGCTTGCCTTCTATCGCTGTGCCATCGAGAGCGTGCTCACTTATGGTTTATGTGTGTGGTACGGAAGCTGTTCTTCGTGGGAAAGGATAGTGTTGTGTAGAATTGTTAAAGCATCAGAGAGTATTATTGGTTGTTCACTCTCTACCTTAGAATATATCTAAAGCATCAGGTGTCACAGGAAGGCATTAGATATATCAAGAGATCCATCGCATCCTGGTCATCGCTTCTTTGAGCTCCTGCCATCAGGACGGAGATATAGAACAATGAAGGCGAGAACGAGCCCACCTATGGAACCTTTTAAAGGCATATATGCCAGGTATTCTTAGCAATCCTACTGACCTAGCTCACATCGAATATTTGTATTTTGACGGCTTTCATGCTAGGGTGGTGGCCTCCTTTCGAGACCAGAGATTGGCAAAAACAGTGTACAAATGCAGACCCCGTCTGAAGATAAGTGGCGCAAGAATATCAAGATATTTTAAAAATGAGGCATCTCCAACACCTCTTTTTCCCTATCTTGTAACTTCTTTAAAAATCCCTCAATATAAGATTGACCAACCTGCCCTAATTGATATAAATACTTCAGATGGAAACTCTAATCACCCGACCAACTTGACTATCAAAGAACACCAAAAGATGGACTCCTATGACCCTATGCATGCAACGAATGAAGGAAACGACCTTGATAGTTTTGAAAACAACTTATTATACTCCTACCAAGTTCTCCCTCAAGAAGCCCAGAACGAAATACTCCACTTAAGCAAAACTTTCCTGACTGTGTTTCAAAATCTGCTTCTCATCTATACCATCACGAGCTAGATTTGTGTGTTGGAAAACCATCTGCCCCTCTCTGCCGGCAGGTAGTTGCAGAGATGAATCCACTTTCCAACAAGCCGGAGGTGAAAAGCTCTCCCCCAGCCTCAACTTCCATACAACTTCCCTCCAAGGCAAATATAGCTACTTCATTAGCCTGGGATAAAATGAGGGAACTTAATGAGTCCGAACTGGGTACCTCATATTAAGTGCCTAGCACGGACATGCGGGTATCCAATTGTATTAATCCATTCTCTTCTAATGTGAGTAAGCTGAATATGTCCTTAGATATTATTGCTGAAGACCCGATAGGTAATCCTTCTGGCGATGTAAACAAATCTAATGGAAATGTGCTCCCCCTATCGGAATGACCATTAGTATCCCCAAATCAAAGATCTCTCCAAACTTTTTCAATTATGTCTTGGAATGTAGCCGAACTTTCGTGTAAACTAGCTGATTCTGATTTTATAAATTTTCTTGATCTTCATGATATAATCCTTTTGCAGAAAACTTGGTCTCTTAAACCTTTAGAAATTCCGAATTATACCGCTTATAATTTACTTGCTACCAAAATCTCAAGGAATGGACGCCCCAAAGCCGGTCTCATTTGTGGTATTAAACCGTCTTCTAACCTTAAAACTAAACCAGATTTTGGTTGGAATATAGTCTCTGAAGAGCTTTTAATACGCAGTAAATTCCCAAATGCCCCCCTGATTGTAATGGGAGACACCAATGCTTGAATTGGATCAGACAATACAGCTCTCTATAAACGCTATGTCTCAACTCTAGCCGAAGATTCTCCACTTCCACTGAGATTAGGGAGAAATTCGAAATATAATATTATTAATAAAGCGGGAGGGAAACTTTTACAATTGGTTTTGGAATTTAATCTTACATTTTTGAACGGTTCAATATGGCCTGATATCCCAGGAGAATTTACCTTCTGCTCCAAAAGGGGCAGGAGTATAATCGATTATTCTCTAGTTTCTGTTGAAATGTTAGATGAAGTTTCCTCTTTTACAGTTGTAACCTGTTCAGAGAGTGACCACTTTCCAATTGTTTTAGAGATGTACAGAAATCCCAGAAACAATGATACCTGTCCTCCTATTAGTGCCGACAAGACTATCTATGCGAAAAGAATTTATATAGGAGATAAAAATAGGGAGGATCTATTAGCAGTATTTGAAAATAACCCAGTTATTCTTGAACCTTTGGCCAACCAAAATCTGATGCCTTTGGCAGACAATGATTACTATTATAATACTATACAGGAATTATTCTCTTCTTTTTTAAATCTCCAACTCAGCAACAAACCTTCAAACAAGTATAGCTGGTTTGATAAAGATTGTATCAACCATAAGAAAAAACTTAGAACTTGTCTAAAAGAAGCTTCTGTTACCAACTCCAAAGATCTTTCGAAGATCTACTTTGAAATGAAAAATGCTTTTAAGAATATGCTCCTGGAAAAAAATTCATGTTTGCACAAGCCAAATGGTCCAAAATTGTGGCTGCATTAGAAATTAAAGATTCTACTACTACTACTACTACTACTGCTGCTAGTAGCAGTAAAAAGGACTAATATGGAACCTAACTGGCCCACATACAAAATGATATTGGAAGAAAAGGAGGGTACATTAAAATTGAAAGATTATTTAGAGATAAAAGATCACTTGACCACCTGGCTACAATATTTTCAAAGAAACCAAAGATTTCAAATTGATAAAAAAAAATAGGCTTTGAAAGAGAATCATCAAAATTGGAGGAGATATTATTGGTAAACAAAAACAAATATATAAAAAATTTATATCAAACAATACTAAAATGGAAAACTGAGGAAGAGATGACAAAAGAATTTATGATCAAATGGTCCCAGGACTTGGGAAAACCAATTTCGGTACAAAAATGGGAAAATTTATGGAAACGGGACGCAAATTTTACAACGAATTATGATTTGAAAGAAAATGTTTTAAAGATGCAAAATAGGTGGTATTTGACACCATTAAAATTGTCTAAAATATACCCAGGGGTCAGTAATCTGTGTTGGAGATGCCAAAAGGAAGTTGGTTCATTTATCCACATGTGGTGGAACTGTAGTGTAATCAGGAGTTTTGGGGAAATGATATATAAAGAGCTAAAGAAAATTCTGAAATATTCCTTTAAGAAAAACCCAGAACTTTTTTTGCTGGGAATGATGTCGGACCAAATGACAGAGGTTTAACTAGTTATGCTGTAGTGACCGCCAGATTGTTAGTTGCCAAAAATTGGAAAACCCCAGAAATCCCTAGTAAAGAAGTTTGGCAAATTAAGTTATTCCATTATTATAATTTAGCAATTAGATACGAAGAAGTCAAAGGAACAAGTCTAGAAGAAGCAATTAGATTGTGGAAACCATTTAACATGTATATTAAAGATAAAATAGAAAAACCAAACCTTATCTCAGAAAGATAACGATTCTATGTTGGTAAAATAAAAATACAATGGAGAATACTAATGCATGTAAGAGAGACGAGCTCAGTACAGGACGTGAAGTAGGGAGGGCAGTGAGGGAGGGTATGGTGGGAGAGGTGGGAGGGAACGGGGAAAATCAAGACAATGTAATACTTGTATTCATTTGTATCTGTTTTATTTATCTGTAAATAACTTTTATTTTTGAAACCAATAAAATTTATTTTAAAAATTTTTTTAAAAAAAGAAATTAAAGATTCTAAAACCTTCTGGTCACTTCTCTCAATAAAAACTACCACTGATCTCCCCAATATAATGGATGAAGCTTGGATTACGTACTTTACCTGTTTTTTATGATCATCAAGCTTTTACAAATAATTTTTTTAATCTCCTGCGGCAAGAACCACACAATTTCAAATTACTGATGAGGAGATGAAAAGGATAATTCTTTCGTTTAAACAGGGAAAATCCCTGGGTATGGACGGCTGAGACTAAATGTGGAATGGTGGGCCATTAATCTTGTCCTGCTTTTTAATTCTATTTGCGTGTGGAGGTCCCCAAAACCACCCCTCAAATAACTCACACCATAGACAGAATTTTAGTTTAATGGTTTTTGGCATGAATTTGGTCACATCTTTTATTGAATACAAATCAAACCAGTGAGTGGTTGTGTAGGCATTGGTTCTCCAACTGTCACCTAAGGACATGAATAAACTCGCCTTGTCAACAAGGGGAAACCCTACAGGGAGAGACAGGGAGTCGGGTCCAATAGGCTCTCCCCTCTCCCCTCAGGCTCCCAGGGGCTCATGTGTGTTGCTGGTCCCCTACCAGAGATATGGACACTGCATAGAGCCCCTGTATTCCTGACCAGATTTTCCCCTAACTCAGGCATTAACACAAGGGGCCAACAAAGTCAACAGACCCCAAATACAACCAATAACCAATGCCTAACCGCCACTAGAGCCCCTAGGCTCGCCGCCAAAACCACTCACAAACCCAGCCAGGACTTCAAACACCCCAGAATTGACCCCAACCACATATCATTCCCCACTGCGGAAAGATGAACTCCATCGGCTCAATACATCCAGACAGCGGCAAAAGAAATTTCAGGATGAGTAACGGTCAGCCCACCCAATTGCTCGATCAACTTGACCACAGCCCAATTCACAAGTTTTCCACCCCGTTCGGTGGCGACAGGGGAGTCACTTGCTCGCCACTCCCTTCTCTGCAACAGATGGGACCAAATTAACTCAGTAGCTGGCGACAGGGTACTCAATTCCCGCACATCACTACAAATTGAATAACGCAGCGTGTGACAGTCCGTGGCAGGCAAATCATTTTCACCCAACTGCACTACAATTGCTGAGGAGGGTCCATCCACGTGCAACTGTCGGCGAAGTAGTGGGAGAAGCTCCCCCCACAACATCCCTCTCTTGGCCAGCCATGACACAAGCACGTGCGGCGGGAGTCCAAGACTGGAACCAAGGCCAGACTCCTGAGCTCTGCAACGGGCCCAATGCACGATACTGTGCCCCACAATCCACACACGAACGGGCGTCAGACCTAGGAAATAAACAAAATATGAATACCGGATCCCCTCACTTCCTAACATAACCCTTATACGCTGCCGATGTCAATCGACCCAGATTTTGAATTCTCTCAGCGGAGAGACTCCAATGAGCAGCAGTTGTTGCGGCCCCTATACGAAAAGAATGGGGGGCATAATTAAGGGCCACGTGACCGCATGCTGCGACAGCCTTGCACATCACTTTTGCAAACTGATGTCTTCCCAACGGGGAGCCATCAGAATGAACAAAAAAGGGGCCAGCACCTGGCGATCTCAGCGCTAAGTACTTGGAAACATCCTTTACTGGGCAAGGACCCGGGTTTCTTGTGGCAGGGAGCCGAACAAAAGCACCCTTCCCAAGTTGATCCGTTTTGGACTTCCGGATCGTGAGGACCACCTCTGACGGTGCCACAGGCACATCCTCCAACAGCCACCCCCTGGATCCAACGGATCCAGACGTTTCCAAGACCAGTTCCCCCACCCTTAGAGCCCCCAAAAAATGCCACAGAAAAGGCCACAGAGAAAAGCCTGGCCTCATACTTAGTCCAACAAATGCGACGCAATTGGGCGCACATTCTAGATAAGAGGTCGAAAGTAATGGGACGACGAGCTTGCGAATTGGCCCAGCCCGCCAGGGCTTTCCGAACAATAAACTCAGAACAAGGGTCCGTCGAGAAAAAGGACTTCGTAAAGAAAGAAATGGCGGCCGCGTGCAACCTCAGAGTACGAGGGGCGTGTCCCTGTTCAAAGAGATGCGCCAGGTACCGTTTCTCATATTTTAAGACATACCCATAAAATAAGCCATAGGAATTTTAAGCATTCAAGGAATATAAGCCATACCCCGAAAATAAGGCATAGTGATAGGCGCAGCAGCAATGCCGGCCGTGGCAGGAGGAGGAGGAAAAAAATAAGACATCCCTTGAAAATAAGCCATAGTGTGTTTTCTTGAGGAAAAAATAAATATAAGACGTGTCTTATAATATGAGAAACACGGTATTGTAGCACGTGCGCAGTGGAAGGGGGCGATTCCGTTCCTTCTGCCTGATTGTGTCTGCCAAAAGCCCTGAAGTCATCCCACGCCCTCCCATAAGACCTGAGGGTGGAAGGAGCTATGGACGCAGCCACTCCTTGCAGAACTAAATGCTGCCAAGGTTCCAGAGATGGTCCGGGAAATATTCCGGCACTTCTTGCGCCTCTGGAGCCAAGGATCTGAACTGTTCAATCTGAAAACGGGACAGAGCATCAGCAATATCGTTCGAAATCTCTGGAACGAAACGGACTGAAAACATAATATTAAAACGCAAACAATGTACCAAAGGCCCTGAGCAGGGCCGATACCCGAGGAGAACGAGATGACTGCTTGGCCAGCACATTCACGACTGTTTGGTTATCGGTCCAAAAACAAACCCGACAATCCCTGAATTCATTGACCCACAGGTGCACGGCCACAGCGATGGGAAAAAATTCAAGGAAAGTCAAATCCTGTGTAATGGCCTCCCCTAGCCAGGCAGCTGGCCAAGGCCTGGCACACCACCTGCCTTTCCAGTAGACACCAAAACCGAGGGAACCTGCCGCGTCGGAGTGGACCTGGAAATCATTGTGAAGGTTCAAAGTGTCCTGCCACAACGACACCCCGTTGAATTCACCCAGGAATATCAACCAATTCCTGAGATCCCCCTTCACCTCCCAAGGGAGGCAAACATGATGATAGGGAGAATGAAGGCCGGCCATAAGCCTGGCCACCCTCAAGCAAAATGGTCTCCCTGGGGAAACCACTCTGCAGGCAAAATTTAAATGACCCGACAAAGACTGCAATTGGTGCAGTGTCACCTTAGACAGAGGAAGCAATTCCTCAATGACCTGTTTTAACTTGACAATTTTATCAGCCGGCAGACTAGAAGTCTGTGCAACGGTGTCCAAAAGGATACCCAAATAAACCAATTGAGTGGTCGTGCCCTCTGTCTTGTTAGCTGCGAGCGGAACATCTAGTTCCGCGGTAAGGGTAGCAAAGGCTTCCAAAAGGGCCACGCAATCCCCGGTATCTGGCCCCAAGGCGAGTAAAAAGTTGTCCAAATAATGCGTGACCCCGCCCAAACCTGATTGAAAGCGCAGGGCCCAATCCAGAAAGGTACTAAAAGCCTCAAAGGCCGCACAGGCCACGGAGCAGCCCATGGGCATGGCCTCATCAAAATAAAAGGCACCCTCGAATTTAAAACCCAAAAGCCAGAAATCTTGAGGGTGGATAGGCAATAAGCTAAAGGCAGACTCAATATCGAATTTCGCCAAAAGTGCCCCTTGACCAAATCTCCGTACCATTTTTATGGCATGATCCAAGGAAGCGTATTTGACAGAACACAGCTCCTCAGGAATCATGTCATTCACTGGTGTACCCTTGGGGTGGGACAAATTATGAATTAAACGAAATTCCCCAGGGGCCTTCTTAGGAACAATCCCAAGGGGCGACAGGTGCAACCCAGAAATGGAAGGAGTCGCGAAAGGGCCAGCTATGCGCCCTAGCGCAATCTCCTTCTCAATCTTTCTCTGGGCCACACCCAACAATTCCCTCACTGATTTTTGGTTAGCAGAATTCTGGACAACGGGAGTCGAGGCTACCGGGATCCGGAAACCATGGGAAAAACCTTCCCGCAGAAAGGAAGCTGCCACTCGATTGGGGTAAAGTTGAAGCCAGTGTAAAAGAGGTGCCAGGCAAACCGGGGTAAAAGCCATCTCGAGGACAGCATCACTTGGAGGGAGTGGCCGCTGGCTGGGAGGGGAGCGACTTAGCGGACTTTCCCCCCACGAAAGGGCCGATCAACACGAAAGCAGGAAGCAACGCCACATTTTTCGCAGATGTGTGGAAATCTGCAGGCGGGACGCTGGCAAGTCCCCTTGTTAAAAGCCCAGCAACAGACTCTACTTCTGACCTTAAACACTGGCAACTTGGACAGTTGTTGTTCCAGGGGCGTCTTCTGGATGTGGGGGGCCACGAAAGTGGACCACACCTCCAAGTCCCTGCGGTCTCATCTAGCGGACTGAATCCTATTAGCCCTGGTCCTGAACTTCTTATCATAGGTGATGGCCGCGGCGTCCCCCGCCATCGTGAAAGCCAAGCGCACAATGGATTGATAGACAATTAGATGTAAGGCGCGCTTAGGGTACGCCGCGGCAACCACCCCAGCAAAAACCTGGAAGCAATCAAGCCACCGCTCGAAAGTCCTTTCGCCTTTTGCCAGCGAAAGTGCAAATTCATTTAAGTTTAATCTTTCACTTCCTTTTTTTCTCCTTTCTTGCGGTCACTTAGGCAAACAGACCAGTTTACTGGGTAAGGAATTTCAGATTATTGTGAAACCATTCCAAGTAATTCAAAACATTTCTAAAGAATCAACTCGCCTATTACCATCAACAGCATTCATAACCAACATACCATAAACTCTTGAATTTCTTAATCCATGGAGTTCCAAAACATGGCAGACCACATGATTTTTCTACGTGGCGCAGTGATCATATTGCAGTGTGCTAGACGCTGTATGCTTTTTAATTCCTTAGCTTTGAAGCTTGAGAGGTTTTTTTTGCAAGTCATCCTTGTAAAATGTGCACTTCTACTGTAAGGACACCAATGACACAATACTGCTTGAAGTAAATCTCTTTATTTCACGAGACTGATATACCTCTCTCATGTACCCCCAAAATTCTTTGTTTGGATAACATATTCCTCCCCACCCCGCTTCCCATATGTTTGTGTCTGCCATTTTACTCATCACTGTTTGTCTCTCTCCCCCAGACAAGATGAGTGGAAAAAGTTATTCTGTTGATTACAAGAAAACAATTGTGGAGGACTCCCAGGGCAAGAATCTTACGGCGTTCTGCCAGGAGAAGAAGTTGGATATCTGACTGGTCCAAAAATGGCGGGCAGAATATGATAAACTCAGTCTACAGGTGTTCATGGAAAATTCAAAGAAGCGCAAGTGTGGTTCTGGTCGGCAACCTTTACTTCCTGAGCTGGTGAGTAGATCGCTGACAGGAGAGCAAAGGCTTTGGTTGTGCGCAGGGCTGATATTCGAGCATTTGCCCTTGAAATTGCACCACAATTCGAAATGTCCCCAGAATTCAAAGCATCACATCGCTGGCTGGATGGCTTCCTTCAGCGATACGACATGTCTCTCAGAAAATCAACAACACTGTTTAAGTTGGAGGATGCTGAAGTTGTTAAGCGAGCACTTGCATTCAAGTCCTTTGTTGATGGCATTGACTTTTCTAAATACCAACTTTGCAACATGATTGCTATGGATGAAACTGCAGTGTTTATGGGTCACGGAGCCCAAACGACAATTGAACAGAGGGGTGCCTCCTCAATCTACATTCCCTCCACTGGTCACGAGAGTACATGCGTTACCTGTGTTTTGGCAATTTGTCTGGATGGACAGAAAGCCACACCTGTTATCATCAGTAAGGGCAAGAAAAATAAGATTGAACATGTTTCTGGCATTTATGTTCTTGAATCCGAAAAAGCCTGGTGCACACAAGCAGTTATAAGGAGGTGGCTTGATTCAATGCTGCCACTTGTTATGCGAGGTGGACAAAGAGGTCTGCTAGTCTGGGATTCAGCCAGCACTCATCGTGCTAAAGACATGAAGAAGTTCCTTGCACAGAGAAGAATAGATCAAATAACGATTCCTGCAGGAATGACTGCTTATCTGCAGACTCTTGATATTGCAATAAACAAGCCATTCAAAGACAATTTGCGTGTAGAAATGGATCTGGCCAGCTCCTGAGTGAGATTATCCTCAATCGGCCACCCCCAGGCTTTAAAGAAAGGCCCCAGATTCTTCTTCACTTCCACAGGGAAGCACTCTGCCCACAGGTTCATCTCGGAGGTGCTGTCATTTCGTTTACTGGGCATCGTTTGGTACTCGCCAAAGATGTGGATGTAAGGCTCCCAGCTAAAGGCCTCCTGAAACTGGAAAAAAAAATTATCCAGCCCCTTCCCTAAGGAATTTAAAACCATTTGTGTATTGCCTGTCATGACTTTCTATTCTGCGAAACCCAAGCTCTGCTGAGTCATAACCCTGGTTGTGTTGTGAAATGCAAAAGAAAGGGCTAGGCCATGGGTAGGCAAACTAAGGCCCGGGGGCCGGATCCAGCCCAATAACCTTCTAAATCCAGCCTGCAGATGGTCCAGGAATCAGCGTGTTTTCACATGAGTAGAATGTGTGCTTTTATTTAAAATGCATCTCTGGGTTATTTCTGGGGCATAGAAATTCGTTCATTTTAAAAATAAAAATAAAAAATATATAGTCCGGCTCCCCACAAGGTCTGAGGGACAGTGGACTGGCCCCCTGGTGAAAAAGCTTGCTGACCCCTGGGCTAGGCACACAATAAGGACTCCGCTAGTCAGATCACAATTTATTTGAACTTCACCAGTCTCCACTGGCTCTCTGAATGCCACCCCAGGCCTTTTTTAACTGGAAGTCAAATTCACACTTTCAACTGTGTGGGTTGACTCCAACTCAATAATGCTTCGTGTAGGCCTCTTCATATCAAAGGGCAGGACTAAACTTAAGTCCATTGGCTTAATGCAATGCCGAGTCATGAAACAATGGAAAACCTGAACCTCCACGTGTGAACATGCAGCAAGATTGACAGGCAAATTAAATTGCAACCCAAGAGCAATTTCATTTGTAGGGATTCCTACAAATGCAGGGGGTTTGGGCTTGACGACACGTTGGGTCCCTTGTTACTCCACAATTATATGACCATCACATTTCCAGCTGGCTGTGGCAACAGGACCAGTGTGGGCAGTTTCTGCCACATCTCAGTGAAGAGAACCCTGGACTAAATGGCCCAGTGGCCTGACTCTGTATAGGGCGGCTTCCTTATGCAACTCCAGTGCTGTCCACCTTGTAAAGTCCTTCAGCCGAGCTCCACCTTGAATATATTTCTTCAACCTCTTCTTTCTCCCGCTTGATTTTAGCTCTGGGTGGGCTCTTTCTCTCGGGGTGTTCAGCACCGTCTCACTGATGTAAACAGGCCAGAGATTGCAGGTAGCTTGGTCGGTATGGAGTGGGAAGCGCCAATCATGCTTCTGATGGTTGTGACCCAGCTCGTGGTTCACGCCCCAAGAGCCTTTGGTGGCCATATGTTGCACATCCGTGATCCATGCTGCTGCAGCCACGTTAGCTATGACTGGGTAACGAGAGTGCATCAAACCTGCAGTGAGAGTTGGGGCAGGGGAGACTTATAAGGCAAACTAAGGCCCAGGGGCCAGATCTGGCCCAATCGCCTTCTAAATCTGGCCCGTGGATGGTCCAGGAATCAGCGTGTTTTTACATAAGTAGAATGTGTCCTTTAATTTAAAATGCATCTCGGGGTTATTTGTGGGGCATAGGAATTCGTTCACCACCACCCCTTCGAAATATAGTCCGGCCCCCGACAAGGTCCGAGGGACAGTGGACCGGCCCCCTGCTGAAAAAGTTTGCTGACCCCTGAAATTGGAGTTCTTGGTAAAGTCCAGAAATAAACAGTAAATGGCAAGAACTCAGGCCAGAAGAAAAATGGATTTGCCCATGCCAAAAAATGTACATTGGCAAATGCTCTAGGGGCCTTTCAAACTCAGAATAATCGCTCCAGGATCCGTAATCACATCTTGGAGGTGCCACTAGTCAAGCATTACACTCAATTTAAACATACAGAGGGTGACTTTTCATTCTTTGTAATTTGGACATTGCCGCAAATCCGCTTTCACCGAATGAATAATGACAGACTCCTTCTCTAACAAGAATCCAAATTTATCCACCTCTTCAACACATTACATCTATGGGGCTTGAACAACAGTCTAGACTTTACAGCATTTCTATAATCGTCTTTGTATTTTGAAACAACATTGAACTTGACCATGGCCCTGTGCCTTTAAATTGTCTTAACATCTCAGTATACTTAGATGTAATACTGTCTCTTTAATTTTGTCACAACCACACCTTCTGTTTCATTTAAATGCTGCAAACAACCTGAGCTAGCAAGGCAAACAGACTTGGTACACTCTGACCTGTGAATCTTTGGTAAGCTACCTCTGTTTATTATAAGTCATGTAACTTCGTCTTTAGAAAATTACATGTATTCCTGTTGTAAGGATTATTATTTTAAGATGGTTTATCATTTAAAACATAGACAAGCTATCTTTGTACATTATAGGCAATGTAACTCTTTATTTAGAAAACAGAATATAATTTTGATGTAAGGTTAGTTATTCATAGATATACCTGTAATGTTCATTCAAACATATTCTCTGTCTTTTACATATGATAAAACTTTATGTTTAGAGATCTGAACGAATTTTTGTTATAAGGAGAATTATTCTAAGATTCATTTCTAATTTCTCAATATTCCAGCTGACGAAGAATTGTCGAAACAGGGCCTTGTCCTGATTTTTACTGGAATTTATTTTTTATTTGCTTACTATACTGGGATTGATTCCTATTTGAACTCTTCATCACAGAAATAAAACCTTGTGAAGATATATTTGAAATCCCTTTTTCTTCTGGCCTGAGTTCTTGCCATTTACGGTTTATTTCTGGACCCCTGGTCTAGCCCAAACCTCCTGCAATGCAGGAATTTCATGCTCTACCGACTGAGCTATGGGTGTATTGCATTTTAAAGTATTCATATTCCACCCGTTACAAGGAGACAAACAAAGTACACCCAAAACTGCATTATTACTTTGAAAATGTATTTTCCTGCTCATTTCCATGTTTTCTTGTCTATGCAGTTCTGGGATACAGAGCTTACAAGTGGTACCCCTGAAATTGACTGTACGGTCTTTGTTCCGCACGGAAAATAACAGAGTAAGTTTTGTGCTGCAGCACTTCTGCTATGCAGGCTTCCGAGTGATTTAATTGATATTCCTTCACCGCCGCAAAACATGGGAATTGCAGTTGAGGGTGTGATATCTACCTGCCTTTTCACAAAGCAGAGACTAGTCTTTGCAGAAGCCATGGTGGTTAAAGTAGCCAGATGCTGAGAGGGTTGTAAAAATGCATATATCACCAGTATTTTACTGTTTGCATCCATACATATATTAATGAATTTGTACTTACTAGTAGATATTTGAACATCTTCCACTATTCTTTCTGGTCTGGGGAAAAAGGGGAAGGATGGCTGCTAACTTGGCCACTGCTCTCAACACCTGAGCCCAGGTGTTCAGGAGGATCTCTGGATTCTCCATTCCATGCACATCATCTGAGATCACTGTCAAGATGATGTTCTCCGTTTCTCACTCAGCCCAGGGAGCAGGGTAGTGGCGGATAGTGTCCTTCCAGGCAGATAGGCTGGTCTCACCTAAATGCAACGTTTTCAAAAAGCAGTAATGCCGATTGACAGAATATTCAAGTGAAGAATATGAACAAGAAAGGAAATGGTGGTGTTTCTGTCACTGCGTCCACCCCAGAGAAGAATGGGCTGGCCATGATATTGTGCGTCTAGGATGCGGGTGGCGCTGTGGTCTAAACCACTGAGCCTCTTGGGCTTGCTGATCGGAAGGTCGGCGGTTCGAATCCCCGCGACGGGGTGAGCTCTCGTTGCTCTGTCCCAGCTCCTGCCAACCTAGCAGTTCGAAAGGACATTAAAGTGCAAGTAGGTACTGCTCCAGTGGGAAGGTGAACGGCATTTCCATGCGCTCTGCATTCCATCACGGTGTTCTGTGTGCCAGAAGCAGTTTAGTTATGCTGGCCACATGACCTGGAAAGCTATCTGTGGACAAATGCTGGCTCCCTTGGCCTGAAAGTTAGAGGAGCACCACACCCCATAGTCGAATAAGACTGGACTAAACCGTCGAAGGGTCCTTTACCTTTACCTGTGTGACTGAGGTGACTCAGATCAGAGGGTCAGACAGTGCATTTAGAATAAAGGAAAAAGGAAAATTGATTCAGGGGAGTGGCAGTGGGGCAGGGAAGGGACGAGAAGCCCGAAAGCGGGTTGCTCCCCCCTCCGCCGCCGCCAGTGGCATTGATTCAGAATATTTTTTTCCTTGTTTTCCTCCCCTAGAAACTAGGTGTGTCCTATGGAGCGAAAAATACGGTAACTCATCAAGGTCAAAGTGACATTTTTATCTTTTATATTTCTTGGTGGGGGAGGAATGACACACATTCAGGAAATGACCTGTCTTCGCATGTCCACAAGCTCCTTGCATATTCTTTTACGATACCTTGAAGAGGAAGGTATGAGCTGAACATCAAGATTTAGCTGGGAGTCTTGTTAACCACAGCAAATATGTTGATCGCAGCCAAATGGCACACCAATATAATTCCAACTGAACGAGAATGGCTTAGTAAAACATGACACGTTCCCATGATGTGGAAACTTACTAAAACGAGAAGTTTAACAGATACAAGCAATTTGAGAGTCTTTGGGTTCCTTTCCATCAGTTCCGTGAAATGAGATTGCAATGTTGTTGCAGCAGCAAGACTCAGCCAGTCGTGTTTCCATTGTGAATTCAGGGTGCGGCAGAGGCTATAGTGTTTTAAGACATATGGCTTATTTTACACATATTGACACCTAAAGTCTTCCAGGGGGTGGGGTGCAGAACACTCAATCCAAAGAGTGACTCTCATTACCTCCATCATGGCTTCAAGAAGTTTGGGGCCAAAGCAGCAGTCAGGCATGGCCCCCAGTCTCCCAGCATGGCCTCCTCCAGGCAGCGCCAAGCAATCCCTTCCCTTCCACCTGCTACCCCAGGCCTAGTCCCACCCCCCCTCCCCAGAGCAACTCCTGTCTTCCAGGTCTGAGGATTCCTCTTTGATATGGGTCATCTCCAACTTTTGTCATGTTGAACGTCTCTATCCCAGGTGAGGCCCTGGCTTGGAAAGGAAGCTTGGACTGCACTTTCCTACTGACCTGGAATCTTCCCTTCAATAATGCAAATATTATATAGATCCTGACATTTGTTAATTGGTTGGGTTTAAGCGATGGGGGGGGGGGCTACCCTCCTATTCTGCAGGCTCTTTCATGCCCCTTTTATCCACACCTTCATTCCCATGCCTTCCATTCTCTCCTCTGTGTAAATCCGGGGACTCCTGGTAACCTTAGGTAACACTTTCTCATTAGACGACGGCTTTAAGCTATTTCTTACTGCTATTTGCTTTTAATAATTTCTCCCTTGTTATTCAGCCTCTGATGTAAACCTTCACATATTGTCCCAAAATAATACAGTCCTTTCCTAATAGTCTTTGTTGACATCCTTCAATCTTCTCCAAGCCTCTGAGTTGTGTTGCCAGCCAGGTTTTACCAAAAGGTTTTCTGTCATTGCGTGGCTTTAGTCTCCCTCTGATCGCTGGTCTTTCAAGCCCAACAAAGCACACAAATCACAAATCATGTCCAAATTTCTACTCCATAGCTTCTCTGAAGACAGATTTACAGCTTTTCCAGCGAGGAGTTAGCCAGGTCAAATATTATCACTCTTCTAAAAACAAACAATGGCTTCTTCCCCGCCTCTAGCTGCTCTCCGTTTCGGCGCCATTTTGTGCTTTCTTAATTTATAACATTTCTAACAGTGACACAAGTCTTAAATCTTCTTAGTCAGTCCACGACGAATCCCAACAAGTACCAGCTATCAGTAGGGAATTTTTACAAGATTATCAAAGCATATATAAATCCTCCATTTTTATATTGTTTATATTTCCGTGTCCACACAGTTTGCATTTTCTATTTTCCCGCTGCTCTAGATAGTCCGATAGCCCATCCAGAAAAGGTGTTTAGTATAGTATCTAAGAGAAGAAGAAAAAAGGGGGGGAGGGTTTCACTTCTCTGTCAGGCTTCTCGGTTTCTCCAGATAATCCATCTTCCTTTCTGCAATGTTTCCACCTCTTATCTCTCAGTGGCCGTAAATCAAGTCTTTTTCTCTACTGCTCAGGGCTGGGTCCGCAGGCAATAATTTTTTTGCTCCTTCATCTGAGGCATGCCAAAAACTTTTATCTTAATTAAAATTCCAAGTTATGGGACCAGTGCATGCATTGGGTGGCTTCCAGGAGTGCCGACTCCAACAGGTGCTCGGCCCAGGCCCCCCCACCGGGTCCGGGTGGGTTAACGGGCATCTGCGGGCAGCGGCCCCCTTCCGTAGCATCCCGGGAGGAGTGGGGGAGGCTGCATACTCCCGAAGCAGGCGGAGCAGATGTTATTGTCCGCCATTCCCAGCGTGCACGAGTGGAAATCCTTTCTTACATTCTGAAGGTGACTAATAAACTGTTGATGAGTTTCATCTGCAAATTAGAAAAAGGGGTATCTTTAATTAAAAGAGAAAGAAATCTATGAAACTTTTCTTTGTGCTGTGCTTTCTTCTGCTCATTCCAGGTGGTTAACATGCAAAGTACAAATTTTGACCAGTTTAATCTTTCACTTTTTACCGTCACGTAGGCAAACAGACCGTACTAGGTCCTTGTACTCTGCATTTCAGATTCCTGCAAAAACCTTACAATAATCCAAAGCAGTTCTGAGCAACCTGCCCATCTGAAGGAGCGACTCAGCTCTCCGTGAAAGTGGAAGAGGAAAAGCTCTGTCGCCACTGCTTTCCAGTTGCAAATTTTGAGGAATCTTCTGAAAGTGGTACGCCATTAATCCACTCATTCTCATACGAGACCCAGATTCTAATACGAAGCTGAAAAAACCTGCTGCCTGAAGCCAGCTCCTCCTACAGCACTGCTGTGTCACAAAGCAAATCTGATCGGCCCGCCTTGTGATTGGACACCTTACCCACCCAGGGGTCCAAAGGCACGGCCCAAACCCAACTGAGAATGTGAAAGGAAGGCAGAAGCCTAAGAGGTGTGCTAGGCACAGGCAGAGCTAGCTACTCTGGCACCCAGAGTGGCAAAAGCTGTGCACCCAGGGGCGGGGCTATCTGTCCATAGGGGTGGGGCTGGCCACCTACAGGGGCATGGTGAGTGCCCCGAGGGGACGGGGTAAATGTCCCAGGGGGGCACTGCCCATGGCAAGCTGCCCAGGAGGCGGTGCGGTGATGTCACCCCGCCTCAGGGATGACAGCTGGGACAGGCTGCACCCACCACACTCCCTTCCTCCACCAGTGGTGCTAGGGCACCACCACCACCCCACTTGTTTGCTGCCTGGGGCAAGCCAAAGGGAAGTAAATAGGGCTTACCATTGCAAAACATTGCAAGGCTCTAAATAAAAGCCCGTTTCAGACTGGGATCTCACAACTCTGGGAATTAACCCTGACAAACCCAAGAGAGTTGAGCAGATAGGAAAAGCGCTAATTTACAATCAACCTGACATCACATTACAGCAATGCAATATGGGGACAGCCCTCCAACAATGCATGGCAGTTTGTGGAATGATACTTTTGATTGGAATGTTAGGTGTAATTAAATAGAAATGTGCTTTTGTGGAGTAAGGTGATTCAATATACAGTTGTACCTTGGAAGTTGAACGGAATCTGTTCTGGAAGTCCGCCCGACTTCCAAAACGTTCTGAAACCAGAGCGCGGCTTCTGATGGGCTGCAGGAAGCTCCTGCAGCCCATCGGGAGTCGCAGAAGCCCCATTGGACGTTTGGCTTCCAAAAATAGTTTGCAAACCAGAACAGTCACTTCCAGGTTTGCGGCGTTAGGGAGCCAAAACATTCAACTTGCAAGGCATTCGGGATCCAAGGTACGACTGTACATTGTTGCGTCTTGCAAAAATGTGTGACAATAACGACATATTTAGGAGAATGATCACACACAAAACGAGAGATGGATAGCTTGTGTCCTTTATGCAGGTTTCACATGGGAAATATGTATGGACCTTGCAGATGGACAGGAAAATGTTAACGGGTTTTCTTTGGGTGGGTGGTTGTGTTATTTCTTCGTCTTGGTCTTCCAGTTCCGTAAGAGGTGAAGCAGTCTCAATGTCCCAGATGGACTCCAGAAATTTTTATTCGTCACTAGTGAAAGGTATTAAGAATTTTGATGTCACCGGGGGCTTCAACCCTTGCAAGCTTCTCGTCAAGGGAGACCGAGCTTTCCCTGTGCTGGTGAGTACAAATGGCAAAATACTAATAGCCGCATCCCAGTACGGGGCAGGCCGGATGGTGGTGACGGCACACGAAGCCATGCTGCAAATGCCCCAATTCCTGCCGTTCATTAGAAACAGCCTAGAGTGGCTCAAGCCATCCCCAACAGCAAAAGTGGGCGTCCATCGGAACATGGCCACTCTCTCTAATCTGCTCATCAGGAATTCTGTTCAGGTGCATCCGAATGCCATCCTTGGGGACTCCTTTGGGGTCTACTGTATCAATGCCTATGACGACACACAAGCTCGCAGCCTTGTTCAGTTTGTAGAGAGAGGCGGGGGTCTGCTCATTGGAGGGCAGACCTGGCATTGGTCCTATCAACATGGAAAAGAGAAGGTGCTGGCTGAATTTCCTGGCAACCGGGTGACTGGCGTGGCTGGAGTGTACTTCGCCGCCGCTACGGGAGACAAAGGGGTCTTCCCAGTGCAACAGGATATACCAGAGGTTTGCCCAAACCCTGAGTAAGTATACCAATTTATCTCCATTTATTCTTGGGAGAAGAAGCAATGCTACAGTCAAACTTTGGTTCTCAAACGTTTTCAAACATTGCAGCTCCCAAACACCAAAAACCCGGAAGTAACTTCTCCGGTTTTTGAATGATTTTCAAAAGCCAAACATGCTACGCAGCTTCTGTTTTGAGTTTCCCTATTGTACTGAGACTTCCGCTTTCAGCTTTCGGTTGTCGAACGTTTTGGAAGTCGAACAGTCTTCCGGAATGGATTATGTTTGACAAACGAGGTTTGAGTGAAAATTTTGTTTGTTTTTCCCCAGCCGGAACTCACCGGAACTCAGTTCCAGCACCTCTCAGGTGGGCTCCATTGCCATTACAAGAGAACAAGGGAGGCGTTCATGATGAGTTCCGGCCCCTCTTTGCATAGAGAAACAGCAGTGACCGTCAGGACGATGCCCCAAATCAAATTGGCTTCTTAACACTAGTAGAAATCACAACTCTATAAGTAGGATGTTTTTGAGGCTTTTGCTCCCCTTATTAAGAGACACAGGTTTCACTCCAAAGTTTTTGTGGGAAATAGTGAAGGATGAGCATCCCGATGTTCTCTTGGGATAGATTAAGAAATCACCTAAGTTATTTCAACCTGAGCTTCCTCTGCAGTGACTGCCCTTCAAAAAAGTAGGTGTTTTGTCCAGTGTTAAAAAATAGGGTAGAAAAGCTATTTGTCACATGGCTCCTGGAAAGTCTAGCCACCATTTCTCCTTCTTACAAGGGTGACTCGTGCTGAGGTGAGAAAAGAGGCACTTTCTTACTCTGGAGTCAGGCAAGGAGGCATTTCTTACCCTGCGCCCTCAGCACCAATTTTATTCTCTAGTCTGAGTCACCATATATAGCGACAAGACTTCTCAAAGCCTTTGCATTCTGACAATCCTCAGCCTCCTGGCGAATTTTGAATGCTGGTTTTGTCCTAATCAATCAGGTCGCTCAGTGGGCTTACAAATCCATTAGGTAAAGGTAAAGGGACCCCTGACCATTAGGTCCAGTCGTGACCGACTCTGGGGTTGCGCGCTCATCTCGCATTATTGGCCGAGGGAGCCAGTGTATAGCTTCCAGGTCATGTGGCCAGCATGACAAAGCCGCTTCTGGCGAACCAGAGCAGCACATGGAAACGCGGTTTACCTTCCCGCTGTAGCGGTTCCTATTTATCTACTTGCATTTTGACGTGCTTTCGAACTGCTAGGTTGGCAGGAGCTGGGACCAAGCAACGGGAGCTCACCCCGTCACAGGGATTCAAACCACCGACCTTCTGATCAGCAAGCCCTAGGCTCAGTGGTTTAACCACAGCGCCACCTGAGTCCCATTAAGGACAAATCCATTAAGGGCTTCCGGGTTCAGCGCCAGCGTCGATCGGCGGGGTTTCGTCTCGTCTCCGAGACGGCCCGTCTCTGCTAGGAGTGGGGAGGGCAGCGAGAGCGACGCTGCGCCCCTTAGAACCTCGGGAAGGGCGTCCCAAGGGCAATTTGCTCAGCACAGACCCAATCCGGACTCCCCAACTCTTCGGCTAGCTCTAATAAGAGCTCCGGAGTGAGGAGGGTAGAAGTCGCGGGGGCCATTTTGAGCGGCAACGTTATTCTAGCAGGGAGAAGCTTCAAGCCGAAGGCGGAGAGCGCTGGATTCTTCCGAAAATAAAACGATTAGAAAAGACTGTAAGTAATCTCACGATTTGGATTATAAAACACAATTTGGATCTGGGAGAGAGGGGAGAAAAGAGGAAGCCACCCCCCCCCCCACGGTAATAAAGAGACAGTAAATAGAAACCCGAAGCCATAAACAGAAGATTTGTAATTCAAAAGGATCCCTCAAAGGCATCAAAGAGAATCTCCCCTTTGATGCAGGGTGAAAAGGGGAGAGAGACTGTGGTTTATGACTGCCCTGCAGCAAGAGGTAAGCCTAAGAAAAACCTCTCTTTCCCTTGGGAGCCGGCAGCCCAGACAACCCAGTGAGTTGATCAGGATTTATAAGTCAATCTTTACTTCACTTTGTATTTCTGGACTTTGTGGAATTTCTTTTTTGACTTAAGTGCTTGTGAAATGTGAGTTCGAACTTTATTGTTAATAAGACTTGAAGAATGCAGCCAGCTTGTTAAAATGGAGTCGAGAAAATAAACTGTGATCATATTCCACCCCACGTGACAAGTTTTGACCTTGGCAGGACTGAAATATGTCAACAAAAAAGTGTTCCCCTGAGTTCCAGTGGTCTGTTTTGACCTTAATGTGGGAAACAAGAATAGAGCTATGTCAAGAGGAGACACGACGGCAAGTGTTACAGCAAAAATTCCAGGAGGTGATGGCGGAATATGATTTTTTAGGAGATGAAGCTTTTGACACTGAAAAAGATGAATGTGAGAATGACAATGATGGAGAAGGAAAAGATGAGGATGAGGACTGTGACGATTTAACACCAAATGAAGCACACCACGGAAAAAATGATGACTCTACTCTACAAAAAGTTGGATGGAGTGCCCTGCTTTTGAGGGGGGCACGATTGGTATTATTGGAATTCCAGAACACCCACAGGGAAGAAGGAAAAAATATGCAGAGAAGAGAAGAAATCCAGGGGTCCTGTATGGTGGCCTGGATGGCAAAAGACTGTAAACAGGGGGTGGGGTGAAGGGAAAGTGATGTTGTTGATTATAAGGATGGATTAACAGGTTTATAACTGGTCTGCTGACTTTGGAATTTGCTGGATTGGGGGGGTGGAGCCGGTAACCGGGGATGTAAGGTTAAATTGAGAATAGTTATAGTTTTAAAAGTGAATGGATTTTGGAAAATGTGAAAATATGGAGGCTTATAGAGGGAGGGAAAAAAAATTAGGCACGGGAAGAGAAAATGGGAGTTTGATTTTTCAGTGATTTGAATATTAGATGAAAATGCTAACAATTGATTTATAAGTCGTATAAGATACAAAGGTGTATTTTTATAAAGTAAGAAACTGTTGCAGATGATAAAAAAGGGATGAAAACCGGGGAAGGGGGGGGAGGGGAAGCCCACAAAATATGGTTTTACAACTATGAATGCAAGAAAATTTTTCTGTTTTGTATTTTTTCTTTCTTTCTTTTTTCGCTCTTTCTTTTTTCCCTTTTTTCTTATATCTATTTTTCTCTCTTTTTTGGTATGATAATAGATGGTTGGATAGATGTCCTCCTGCGTACTGCCCTGGTTTGCTGGAGCTCCCTGGTGGCAGGGGGGGGCTTTGGGGTCAGGGGAGGGGGGGGAGGACAGAAATCCAAGCATAAGATGGACCATCTCTGACTGTTCACATACATGGGATACTTCTGTGGCAGGGGAGGACCCATGTGGGTGGGTAGGAAGGAGGTGGAAAAGGGGTTTAAGTATGTACCGTTTTTTTTGTTTTTTTTTGTTTTTTGTAAAATTAATAAAAAGTATGTTAAAAAAAAAAAGGACAAATCCATTAAGGACAGACCAAATAGGACAGAGCAGCTCCATTAGTTGTTATGGGGGCAGAAAGGAGACAGGAGGGATGGTCCGAAGACCAAGGGCTGGACAAGCTACGTTTTACACCCATTGAATTTTTTCTCAAGCTAACTGCTGCCTGGGTATTAATGTAGGACAGCTTTACAAGTATATACTACTGTACCTTGGATCCTGAACACCCTGGAACTCAGGACGTTTTGGCTCCCAAATGCTGCAAACACGGAAGTGATTGTTTCGGTCTGCGAAGGTTCTTTTGGAACCTGAAAGTCCGACGGGTCTTCCTCGGCTTCTGATTGGCTGTAGGAGCTTCCTGCAGCCAATCAGAAGCAGTGATTTGGTTTTCAAATGCTTTGGAACTTGAACGGACTTCCAGAACAGATTCCGTTTTACTTCCAAGGTGCGACTGTACAGGGAAGAGCCAATGGGACTGAAGTCTGGTAAGATTAATACTTTGTACATTTTCAGGAAGGTTTCTTGGGGAATTACAGGTGGATATTGCAGGTGCAACGCTAATGCTCTTTTGTCCTCTCAGATACACCTGTAGACCAGCATTCCAAACAGTCCAGAGGGACTCCGGAAAATCTTACGAATTTTTGGTGAAATGTATTGAGTCTTTGGCTATCACTGGGGAGATAAATCCTTGCGAGCTGCTTCTCACCGGAGACCGAGCTTTCCCTGTCCTTGTCAGTACCAACGGGCAAGTACTAATAGCCGCATCCTGGTATGGGGCAGGCCGGATGGTGGTGACGGCGCGCGAAGCCATGCTGCAAATGCCCCAGTTCCTGCCATTCATTAGAAGTAGCTTAGAGTGGCTCAAGCCATCCTCGACGGCGCAGATCGGCGTCCACAAAAGTTTGAATGCCCTCTCCGATTTGCTCCTCGGTAACGGTGAGAAGGTGCACCCAGATGCAAGGCCTGGAGACACTCTTGGGGTCTACTGCATCGATGCTTACGATGCCACGCAAGCTGATGGCCTTGTGCAGTTCGTAAAGAGAGGCGGGGGTCTGCTCATTGGAGGACAGGCCTGGGACTGGTCAAGTCAACACGGAAAGGAGAAAGTGCTGGCTGAATTTCCTGGCAACCAGGTGACCAGCGTGTCCGGGGTATACTTCACTAGCAACGTGGGAGAGAATGGGATCTTCCCAGTCCAAGATAAAATGCCCACGGTTCCCCTTATCACCCAGTAAGCACACTATTTATTGCCTGTTTTATTTACATTATGTCTAATGCATACTTTTTTCTCGGTTTTATATAATTCTACACATTTTAACCATTTCAAACATTAAAACAAAAGGTTCATTCAAACCTTCGGACCTCCTTCCCTCCCTACATCGGTTCCATATTTAAAATAACATACAGTGGTACCTCGGGTTAAGAACTTAATTCGTTCTGGAAGTCCGTTCTTAACCTGAGGTACCACTTTAGCTAATGGGGCCTCCCGCTGCCGCGCCAGTGTTGTGCGATTTCTGTTCTCATCCTGAAGCAAAGTTCTTAACCCGAGGTATTATTTCTGTGTTAGCGGAGTCTGCAACCTGAAGCGTCTGTAACCCGAGGTACCACTGTATTCTGCATCTTTTACCCTTATCCATCTATTATATCTCTAGAGTTACCATAGTTAATTCCACATTACAAATGTCATTATATCCCTGCCAATGATTTTAACTGTTTACAGAGGTCTTTTAAATGTCTACTGGCAGGGAGTTCCACAGGGCAGGGCCTGCCACCTTAAAGGCTCAGACACTAGTGAAGGTCGACTGGACCTCAGAAGTGTGTGGGATCGCCGGAAGTGATCACTGGAATAATAATAATAATAATAATAATAATAATAATAATAATAATAATAATATATTATTTATACCCCGCCCATCTGGCCGGGTTCCCCCAGCCACTCTGGGCGGCTTCCAACAAAATATTAAAATACAGAAATCAATCAAACATTAAAAGCTTCCCTAAACAGGGCTGCCTTAAGATGCCTTCTAAAGGTCTGGTAATTGTTATTCTCTTTGACCTCTGGTGGGAGGGCATTCCACAGGGTGGGCGCCACTACTGAGAAGGCCCTCTGCCTGGTTCCCTGTAACTTGGCTTCTCGTAGTGAGGGAACCGCCAGAAGGCCCTCGGCGCTGGATCTCAGTATCCGGGCAGAACGATGGGGGAGGAGACGCTCCTTCAGGTATACTGGACCGAGGCCGTTTAGGGCTTTAAAGGTCAGCACCAACACTTTGAATTGTGCTCGGAAACATACTGGGAGCCAATGTAGGTCTTTCAGGACCGGTGTTATGTGGTCTCGGCGGCCACTCCCGGTCACCAGTCTGGATTAATTGCAGTTTCCGGGTCACCTTCAAAGGTAGCCCCACGTAGAGCGCATTACAGTAGTCCAAGCGGGAGATAACCAGAGCATGCACTACTCTGGTGAGACAGTCCGTGGGCAGGTAGGGTCTCAGCCTGCATACCAGATGGAGCTGATAAACAGCTGCCCTGGACACAGAATTGACCTGCGCCTCCATGGACAGCTGTGAGTCCAAAATAACCCCCAGGCTGCGCACCTGGTCCTTCAGGGGCACAGTTACCCCATTCAGGACCAGGGCTTCAGAAAACTTAGCAGACAAGGGTAGGAAAACAAAAGCCCACTGAGCAGATGCTTAATTTTACTGTTTACTATTAGATTCTAGGGACGCGGGTGGTGCTGTGGGTTAAACCACAGAGCCTAGGGCTTGCCAATCAGAAGGTTGGCAGTTTGAATCCCCGCGATGGGGTGAGCTCCCATTGCTCGGTCCCACCTCCTGCCAACCTAGCAGTTTGAAAGCACGTCAAAGTGCAAGTACAGTGGTACCTCTACTTACGAATAACTCCACTTACGAATGTTTCTACTTACGAACGGAGCTCCGTCCGCCATCTTGGATGCGGCTTAGATAGGATTTTTTCTACTTACGAAATTTTAGATAGGGTTGCTTCGACTTGCGCATTTTTTCTCCCAATGCATTCCTATGGGATTCGACTTACAATTTTTTTTGACTTACAAATGTGTGTTCGGAACGCATTAAATTCGTAAATAGAGGTACCACTGTAGATAAATAGGTACTGCTCTAGCGGGAAGGTAAATGGCGTATCCATGTGCTGCTCTGGTTTGCCAGAAAGCAGCTTAGTCATGCTGGCCACATGACCTGGAAGCTGTACGCCGGCCCCCTCGGCCAATAACGCGAGATGAGCACCGCAACCCCAGTCGGTCACAACTGGACCTAATTGATTATTGATTATTTATTTCAAAGTTATTGTGCTTTTTTTATATTGAATCAGATTGTTGCTATCTATGTTTGATGTTTTAGTATGTTTTGGAAGCAGCCCAGAGTGGCTGGGGCAACCGAGCCATATGGACAGGGGCTAAAAACAATTATTATTATTAGCCGCACATGGAATTGCCAAAGGAAGGGCTTTGGTTCCAATGCAATGAGCCTCCAAGTGTTGGACTCCCAACTCTCCTCAGCCCAGATCATTGGCTTAACTGAGAGGCCTTGAGAGAATCCAGAACATTTGGAAAGGACCAAGTTAGGCAAGAATGATTCAGATCATCCCACAGGAAGTTATAGCCTTGCTTTAAGGATGGACTATTATTTTTTTATATAGGCATGGATTAGACATTGAGGGTGACTTAAAGACTCTTCTGAATGGTGTGACGACCTTCTGTTTTAAGGGCATTATGCCTTCTGACCTGCTTATCCACGGGAATCTGGCATTTCCAGTGGGCATAACTGATTCTTTCCAGTGCTTTGTTGGAGCCGCCTACTACGGCAGAGGACGTGTTGTGGTCTCTGCCCACGAAAAAATTCTTAGCAAACCATCCATGAAAACATTCTTCCTCAATGCCATCAACTGGGTTGCTGCTGGAAAAGAAGGGAAGGTTGGCGTCGGAGACCATTTGAAGGAGCTTTACTCCATGCTAAATCAGGCTGGGATCCCTTGCGAGCTAACCGATCTCAAGCCTGGCTTGAGCGTATACTGCTGCACAACTTACAGTGACACAGAGAAGGAAAGAATCCACGAATTTGTCTCTGAAGGAGGTGGTCTCCTAATCGGTGGACAAGCTTGGTACTGGACTTATCAAAATCCCACCGCCTGTGCCATCACGCAATATCCAGGAAACAAGATACTGAAGAAATTTGGAATTGGGATCACTGGGGAGGGTATCAAGCTACCTGATGAAAGCTACCCAGCGAGACAAGCCAGCGCTGTTGCTTCGAGCTATCACTTCCGCAAAGCACTCTTCCAATTCAAGGAACACATTCAGAGCAAGCAAGACCTGCAGCCTCCATACTCCTCATGGCTCAAGAAGCTGGGGAAAGACTGTGCCACATTCCTGAGCATCTCAGCTACCAACTCTCCACCTCTCTCCTCGGTCCATGAGGATATGCTGCAGCTGATCGAGCTCAAGTTTTTGCAGCCGGAACGCACCAGAACTCGGAGAACGGAGGAGGCATCCATGTTGAGCTCCGGCACCTCTTTTTCTAGAAAAATAGCACTTCTCTGCGGGATTCCCGATGCCAGAGCAAGCGACCCAATTAAAAGCAACTCGGATGAAGCCATTTTAATTCAAATGACATTTCTGCTCTACAACAATTTACCACATTTCCAAGAACTAGTGCCCCTTCTGATTCCAAACCTTCCAAACTATCCCACAGCACCTCCTCAAGTCATTCGGATCTATGGAACAAATGATGGTGAGAGATTTTGTTCCTTTAAACCAGTTTATTACCCTCAGGTGAATCTGTTCCTTTCGGAGTGTCTGATTGCCTCCTTATCTGAAAATGGGTCATTTTGCGAACTTGGTTCAGATCTCATTTCGGGTCATGTTCCAAGTTGCAGTCCAAAGTCTCTCTCCCATTTGTTAAGAGTTTTTGCAGCGTTAACAAGGAGTGTCATAGGAGCTACTTGCACATTTAAAGTGAGGGGGTTGCACACATTGTCCTCCCCGCCCTGCCATTCCCAGGAGCAGCCAGTGAAGAAGAGGGGGCGACCTTGCTCCTCCTCATCTCCCAGCAGCAGAATCTCCACTTGCCAGGTGGGAGGGGGCAAGGTAGTGGGGAGAGGCTGGGGCTGTGTGGGCTCACCAGCTGTCAGGCATGCAGAGTCCTTCCCCCCTTCCGTAACTTCACATGTAAGAATTAACAAGCAGTTGGTAAGATTTATAGTCCTTTTATTGCAGCATCACGTTGCGAGCACAATCACACAGCTCTGCACGAGGGCAGTTGGCTAGTCTAATCCGACTTCCCGACTTATTTTGGGTGCCAACAGGAAGGCCCTCCCTCCCTGACTCCTTTGTTCTCCGATACATTTGGGCCTCCAAGTCCGTGGTGAAGGGCGGTCCCCCATGCTCTCAAGAGACATCTCAACTAGCTGCCCCCTCCCTTCTGGTTCTTGTCATTATCTCGGAACTGGGCAACTCCTCCCTAAGTCGTTCAGCTTCTCTCTCTCTGCTTCTGAACATGCTGTGGACAAGGGGGGGTGACTCTTCCCCCTCCAGCTCTCCATCAGAGAGAAGCTGGTCTGCCATAGAATGCATCCCCCCGTCCTTGCCTCACACCATTCCGACACCAGCAGGAGCAATGGGTTGGCCACACTGGAGCGCCTGCACAGCCCCAACCTGCTGCTTGGAGGCCTGGTATGTGGCAGGGCCTCTTGACATTGGCTGTTCCTGGCTGTGACACAAAGCCACATTGGGCAAACATGGATGTGTGCCCACATTTGGCTGAATTGTGTGCATGCAGGGCATTCACTCAAGAAGCAATCCCGATGATTTAACCCAGATAAATGAAAATATTAAAGAAAAAACCTGTGAGAGAGTTCTATAGGACAGGCTTCCTCAACCTCAGCCCTCCAGATTTTTTGAGTCTACAATTCCCACCATCCCTGACCACTGGTCCTGCTAGCTAGGGATCATGGGAGTTGTAGGCCAAAAACATCTGGAGGGCCAAGGTTGAGGAAGCCTGCTATAGAACCTTTTTTCAGTAGGCAACATTTGAAAAAGCCTCACCCTCTGAAAGGGAATATTAAATGGAACTCGGTGCTTACCATTAACCCAAACAGTCCACTAGGAGGTTGTTCAGGTGAGGATGAGTTAATTGTTATGTATTGAATAAAATAGAAACTGATAGCAAAGTGAGTCCTCTGAATACCAGGGACCTCTATAGAAATGTATTGTAATTTCAAGTTTTTTTTCAATGAAGGGATATAAAAGCAATACACTGCAGAGCCTACGATTCACCTCCATGTCTTGGTTTGGCCTTGCAGGAAACGAAGCTTGGAGAAGCACCGGCCTTTATGTTCCTCCGGCCAAGACCGTCACTTTGCTCTTTCCGCCCAACGCTGTCGGTGCTCAGCTGCAGGTGATGCTCTTTAAACCTCAGTCAGGGCTGTGACTACAGCCTTGAGGGTCCGGACAACTGGGTTGAAACAATTAGCTCCTCCATCTCCTTAACTCTGTCAAGAGGATCGGGACCAGGCTGCTGGGAGGATGAGGGTGGCTGATGATTTCCCCCTGTGCTGTTTTCTTGGTAACCCTTCTTCCTCCCAGTAGATTTCCCCATCAGAATAGGTGCCTGGAAACACTCCCTTGGGGAGAGACTTGACCCCCTCCCCTCCCCCCTAGCCGGTATTTGTGATTGATGGGTTATATTCCACTAACACTTACTACTCAGGGTATAGCCACTGAAATCAATGGCCATGACTGAGGTTCATTATTTCCAATGGGGCTAATCTGAAGAAACGTTTGTTGAATACAAACCTTTATAACAGGCATCCCCAAACTTCGGCCCTCCAGATGTTTTGGGCTACAATTCCCATCATCCCTGACCTCTGGTCCTCTTAGGTAGGGATCATGGGAGTTGTAGGCCAAAACATCTGGAGGGCCGCAGTTTGGGGATGCCTGCTTTATAACATTGTATTTTACAAGAATAATACAGCAGAGGATGAGGTGATTTACAAGGACAGGTGCAGAAAAATGCACGTTTGGGAGCCAAGCGTAGCACATCCAGGCCCCATTGCCCAGCTGAAGGGCATTACGAGGTCAACCCCTTTGACCACCAGGCTCCACCTCCTAGCATGCTAGTCTCTGCCTCCCAACTCACCAGGCTCCATTAATTTCAATGTGGCTACTCTGAGCAAAAGTTAGTTGAACACAACCCTAGTATTTTATTGATTGATTTAACTTGATTGATTGATTTAATTTTGACGGGATTGTTTTTATTATCCACTTGTTATGGGACCTACAACTTTTACCTTTCTTTCACACCTTTGAGCACCAGGCTGCACCTCCCAATATGCCAGTCCCCCCCCCAACTAACCAATCTCCACTTCCTCACTCACAGAAAGATCTTCTCTGCCACCTATGGCCTTATCCCACCTCACAATATTGTTGTGAAGATTGCGTGTGATTATAACCGAATTCTATCATGCAGAGTCGCTTAGATAAAGAGTCAAAAGACATGCAATTGTTCCTTGAGTCTTCAAAAGTATCCTGTGCCTTCAACAACAGGAGACCTTATCAACTGCTCCTTGGGGTTAATATTTTGCACCGCCTGCTTGTTGAATCCAGCGTCCTTTCCTCCAGGTCCAGATTGGCTGTCATTCCGATGACCTGAGCAATGCTGAGGAGCTTCAGCGTCCTCCGGTAGCCATCAGGCGGTTTAAAGTTACGAGTCAGAGGATGGAAGTCTCCAGCTTGTGGGGCGGCCTCTTGTACATTGTGCTGCCAAATAAATCTTCAGTGGGCACCGTATCAGTCACTGTCGAAGGGGCTTCCCTGGCTCCTTATTTCAAGCTTGGTAAGGGGGCTCCCTTTGAAAGAAGCGGGGGAGATATTTCGTGAGGTCAGAAATCTATTTTAATTAAGAAGTGCCTCATTATGTTCTCGCTAAACAGGGCTGCCTTCAGATGTCTTCTTAAGGTTTTATAGTTGCTTATCTCCTTGACTTGCGGGTCACGTAACTCCATACCCTCCAACATTTCTCTGATGGAAATAGGGATGGTCCTAAGGAAAAGGAGGACCTTCTGTGACCAAATCAGAAACCAGGATGGCTTCTGTAAATCTGGGGACATCCTTGGAAAACAGACACTTGGAGGTTCAGGCATTTTCCAGATTATGCCGCATCACACGCAACTATATAATGAAAAATAAAGCCCATTCAGAGCAAGGGCAAACCTTCCAGTGTGGTGTAGTGGTTAAGAGCCAGTGTGGTGTAGTGGTTAAGAGTGGTAGACTTGTAATCTGGGGAACCGGGTTCGCGTCTCTGCTCCTCCACATGCAGCTGCTGGGTGACCTTGGGCTAGTCACACTTCTCTGAAGTCTCTCAGCCCCATTCACCTCACAGGGTGTCTGTTGTGGGGGAGGAAGGGTAAGGAGATTGTTAGCCACTTTGAGACTCCTTCGGGTAGTGATAAAGCGGGATATCAAATCCAAACCTCCTCTTCTTCTTCTTCCTGAATCCATCTGCCCTTTCTCTGGAGGGATCATCCGAACCTGAGGCTCCTCACAAACAATATCGTCAAGAGAGCGTTCTTATTGGGGGAAAATACACTGACCAAAACCCATCCATTCCTTTTTCCCTCTCTTTTCCTTTCTCCACACTAGAATATGCAGTTAATTGTTATTACTTCTTTTTGCAACAAAATAAATAAATGCATTTAGGTGAAACCTGCCTATCTGCCTGGAAGGACACTATCCGCTACTACCCTGCTCCCTGGGCTGAGTTAGAAACAGAAAACATCATATTGACAGTGCCTTCAGGTGACGTGCGTGGAATGGACAGTCCAGAGATCCTTCTGAACACCTGGGCTCAGATGATGAGAGCAGTGGCCAAGTTAGCAGCCATCCCTCTTCGTCTCCCCAGACCAGAAAGGATAGTAGTAGATGTCCAAATATCTCACGGTAAGTACAAACTTGTTCATATACAGTTGGGTGAAAACAGTATATTCTCCAAAACATTTTGCACAACCCTCCTGTCTTTCAATAAGCAGCCACCGGGATCTATAAAAATATCCTCAGAGATGCATCTGAGCTGAAAGCTTGTATTGGTTTAAACTATTATGGCCAGGGCTGTCTTAAGCAAAGATCCCTCTGCCCCCCCCCATTCCCCAGAGTTGTCAACCTTTTTTAGGAGGTGGGAACCCCCAAAGTGGTTGACCTTTTTTTAGGAAAGGTTCCCCAGAGTTGTTGCCCTTTTTTGGGGGAGAATACCTGCGTTATTCATGTAAAATAGTTTGATACAGTACATTGTATGGTATAACTTTTCCTCACATTCTAAGGTTCTCCTAACACCTTAATCCTTTGCTTTGATAAGGGAGACCTTAAAACAATGCAAACATATTTTAAACGTATTTGAAAATTTGAAATCCATCACATCAAGCCAGCTCTCAACAAATGACAATATAACAACTTTCAAACAATAAGTTTCTTCCTGAACATTAGACTTCCCGTCCCTTCCATGAATATGTTGGCCTGGTGTTATATCTATCCTTATAATAGATGGGTCTATGAAAACACTTCTACTACCCATTACCGTGCTTAAGAAGTAATTACGAAACAGTGGACAATATCCGGAAACACTGTACATCATGACAGTTTATTAACCACTTCAGCATCGTTGGAACACTGTGTCTACTGTACAGGAATAACATTAGGAAGGGAGAAATTTAAAGTCTGAGCTTTTGCAGACGATGTATTAATAACAACAGAAAAACCAGACAAGCATTGCTAAAGTAATAGAATTAATAAAGGATTTGGGGAGAGTATCTGGATTTAAATTGAATATGGAAAAAACTAAACTCTTGACAAAAAATATGCAGGAAATAAAACAAAAAGAATTAGAAGAAAAAGTGGGATTACAAATTGTTTAAAAAGCTAAATATTTGGGCATAGATATAACCATGAAAGTTATTAATATATTTAAGAATAATTATGAGAAAAAGTGGAGAGATATAAAGAAGGATTTTGAAAGATGGAATAGATTACAATTATAATTGTGGGGGAGAGTGTTGGTAGTCAAAATGAATGTTTTACCAAAAATACCTTACCTATTTCAAACTATACCAATTATAATTAAAGAAAATTGTTTTGAGGAATGGAGAAGAGATATTACAAAATTTATTTGGCACGGAAAGAAACCTCAAATAAAATATAAGCTGTTAACAGATAGGAAGGAAAGGGGATGATTATCGCTACCAAATTTAAAATTGTATTACGAGGCGGAATGCCTGAATTGGGTGAGAGATTGGCCAAGGTTGGAAAAAAACTAGAATTTTAAATTTTGAAAGCTTCAATTGTAGATTTGGAAGGTATGTGTATCTTAATTATGATAAAGTTAAAGTAAATAAGGAATTTACAAGTCATATTTTAAGAGGAGCGCTATATAAAGTTTGAAGTAAATATAGAAGATATGCAGAACCACAAACACCATGGTGGATCTCACCGATAGAAGCCCTTGCCACAAAGAAATTAAATACAAGGAAAAATTGGCCAACATATAGACAGTTAGTAAAACAGCAAGGTGAATATAGATTAAATACATTTGAAGAAATAAGAATATATGAAATAGACTGATCGTAATATATGCAGCTTATAAGCAGTTTTAAGGCAGATGAAAAAGTTTCTCAAAAGAAAATTCTAAATTTGATAATGTAGTGATTCAAAGTAATAAGAAATTAGTGGTGGCTATGTGAGGAAATTAAAAAGTTTTGGATAATGGTCCACGGAGAAATGAGGAAAATGTTGAAAAAATCAGTAACAAAAAAGCCTGTGGCATACCTGCTGGGATTACTAGATGAAGAGATACCTAGTGGGAAGAAATGTTTTTCTGTATGCTAGTACAGCCGCCAGGGTAGTTATAGCAGCCAAGTGGAAAGCATCAAAAGTTCCACCAAAGGAAAATAGGATTTGTAAATTAGATTAGTATTTGTTAATGGCAAAATTAACGGCAGCAATGATCAAAAATTAAAAAAATGAATGGAAATGTTACGAGGAATATATGGTGAAACATTGCTCAAAAGATGCTGTGCTATTATGCTTAGATTGAGAGATATGAAGGTATAGATGGTAATTCGGAGAAAAATCAAAGATAAATGTAGAATTGTACAGAAAACTAGAATGCAAAAACACTGCCTTATACACACAGTGACACGGAAAGCAACCCCCATGCAAATCAAGAGTTTTCTGTATGTTAAAATTCCAATAAAAAAATTTTTTAGGGGTAAATAACAATACAGTACAATACATACACAAACCACAGTACCCGATTCATTTTAAAGCTGAGGGGAAAGATGCAAATGATTTATCTGCAAATGATTTATTCAGCTTTCATGGAGAAGCATGTGCCTGTCTTACAAGTTCCCCTGTACCAACTCTCTTGTTAGGTTCGATGCACTCTGGCTACCCGATTATGGCTAAAATGGGGGCATCAGTGTCGCTCACGGATGTACAACACATGTACACCAAAGGCGCTTGGGGCGCGATCCATGAGCTGGGTCACAATCAGCAGAAGAAGGGGTGGGGATTCCCCCCACATACCACGGAGGCCAGCTGCAATATCTGGTCTGTTTACGTCAATGAAACTGTGCTGAACATCCCCAGAGAAAGAGCCCACCCAAAGCTTAAACCAGACAGCAGAAAGGAGAGGGTGAAGAACTATATTGAAGGAAGAGCTCAGCTGAAGGACTTCAAAAAGTGGACTGCACTGGAACCTTACTTGCAGGTACATAAAGAAGATTCTCTATGCGGAGTCAAGACTACGGGACCATTTAGAGCCATGGTATCTTCACTGGCCAGTGGCAGAAGCTGCTCCTACTGACCCTATTGCTGTAAGCCAGGGAGAATGAATTGCTCAGGTCTTCCATTCCTTCATGGGTTGTATCTCAACTCTGCAATATTCAGGGTCGAGTCATTGAAATCAATCGACTTTCGCCCCATCCATTGAACTTCTGTAGGCCTAAACCAGGCATCCCCAAACTGCGGCCCTCCAGATGTTTTGTCCTACAACTCCCATGATCCCTAGCTAAGAGGACCAGAGGTCAGGGATGATGGGAATTGTAGTCCAAAACATCTGGAGGGCCGAAGTTTGGGGATGCCTGGCCTAAACCTTGGATTCAGCCATTGCCACTGAATGTGTGATTGGGACTTCTAACTAAAAATCCCGGGGTGGCATTCAGGAGCAATACCCAGGGGGATTGTTTTGATGTCTGCGCACCTTTCCAATGCAGACCCTTCTCTCCACCTCCAACTTATCACAAACTGCTTAACAAATATCCCCTTCATTATAAAAGCCTGTGCTTTAGAGAAATGGGATGTCAAACAGGTGTGACTCGGCTATCCAATGCCAAGACAGTCTGAATTGTCAGAATTAAACTGGTTTACGCTGCGGTGCTGCAAACCCTAGGAAGGGTGTCTTATTGAACATGACAAAACTTCGGACCAAGTAGGCATGCAGAATGTTCCTTGTTCCCAGGGACTTCTGGGAACTGTAGTTTTGCGAGTGTGTGTGTTGCTTCTGTTACTGGAATGACTTTATAGATGGGAAACAGAGAAAATGGCAGGACTGGGGAAATTCGAAAGGCCGCAGAAATAAGTCTATGAGGCCTATTCTAAAACCAGCCCAAGGAGGACTAAGCATGGTCAGTGGTGGGGAGTGGAGGATCAAAGGGGAATGCCATGCAGTGAAGTAGCTGGAATCCTGAAGAGCAGCACTTCATACTGCAACATTTTGTTGCTGCTCTCATTTGTTCCCAGAATTCTCAAGGGCTGGGGAGTGCGGAGCCATGTAAGTCATAAATGGTGTAAAACTGATAATGCTTCAATAGCATAAATATGCACCCAGAGAGAAAGGAAAAGCAACAGTGATGTATTTTTCAAGTCCTTAGGAAAGGGACTGAATAATTATTATTTTCCAGTTGCAGGAGGCCTTTGGCTGGGATCCCTACATCCACATCTTCACAGAGTACCAAGCAATGACCCACATCCCAACTGACAACAGCTCCAAGATGAACCTGTGGGCACGCCATTTCTCTCAACAAGTGAACAAAAATCTGGGTCCTTTCTTTAAAGCTTGGGGGTGGCCACTTGAGGATAATCTCACTCAGGAGCTGGCCACATCCTTTCCCCCGTGGACAGAGGATCCAATGAAGGAGCATGAATCTTCCTAAGGAAGGGAAACTAACAGATTGAAATTGTGCTGAATAGAAAATACTCGCAAACAGTCAACCAATATAAGCCCCCGCTATAGAACTGTAATCCATGTTGACAGTGGTCAATGAATGTATTCAGAATGCTTTCTTCTCCCATTTAGCCATTATTCTCTGTTCAAGCAGGACCCGAGAATGCAACAGCACTCTCTCCACTTGTGATTCCTAGCAACTGGTATTCAGAAACATTAACGTCATGGACCATAGCTAGTAGCCACTGATCGTCCTATTCTCCATGCCTTTGTGTGTGTGTGTTTTTAAAGATTTGGTATCTGGTTACAACTCTTATAAGAGAATGCAAACTAATCATACCTCATAAACTGATGGAAAAATGATTGTTCTTGATGCTCTGGAATAACAAAAATAAATGATAATATACATGCAAGTTACTATTACCAAACCTTTTTCATGCAGTCGTTGAAAAATTGCTTTGTTCTGCACACAATGAAGTTCTACTCAGAGTAGACCCACTAAAATTCATGAACCCTAGTGTGTAGTCTCCGTTTATTTCAACGAGTATATGCTTAGTACAGCTAGCATTCCATATAACCATTTTTATTGAAAACAAAACTGTCTTCATGTAAATTGCCTGCAGCAGCGGGAAGCACTAGGAGCTATTGGCACTTGGTGGTCCAGAGGCAGTCGGGTCCACACCTCAATGCTGGACTGAGGACTTTGCAGCTAATAATGGTGCTGCTAATCTCATGGGTGGCTGGGTCAAAATGCTAAAGGAACTTCTTCTAACATGAGGTCTCAGGTCACTCCGCGAGTATGTTATTCGTAACTGGCCAGTAATGATGCCTAGTGGTATTCTGCTAGCTGAGGCAGAAATCCAAGCAGACATAACACATCTTAGGGGGTGGTCCCCGACAGGGCCGTCTCAAGCAGGTCGGGCGCCCGGGCGACGTGGCACGGAGATCGCTCCGGCTGCCCCCCTGCCGGCCTGGCACCCCACGCCACCAAGACTATACCCCTAGAGCCGGGCCTGGTCCCTGAAACCCAGTCAGGGTTTTCCTTGCAAATGTTACAAAAAAGCCACCAATCAGAAGAGGATCACATATGTATCTTATAGGTAAGGGGCAGATCTGTAGAAATTGTCCAGGCAGTAGAGGGTGGGAGTTTGAGGGGAAAGATCCCAGCACTTGCGACCTACCCTGATAATATCCAGATTCACTCGAACAGTCAGGGAGGGAGGGGTTCTGGTTCGTATGTTGAATTCAGACCGTTCAGGAAAGGGGAGCTGAGTTATGGACCCACTTCTGGGGGAAATGGCGGACTGAGAACTCGCCAGAGACTCTCCCCATGCCGCCCACCCAACAGAATCCAAGATCCCCAGATGTAAAAGTGTGCCAAGAAACACAAAGTAAACGAGGAGAAATGGGGGGAACATGTAGTCTACCTGTCTCCTATTGCCCCTGGCACATTTTCTACACACACACCCCTGTACCTATCAGGAACTGTATCCTAGCCTACACCTATAGCCTGCATCTGCAATATATTCCCACTACAAATCTGGGTATACCTGCACCCAAAAGAATTAAATAGTCCCCCATACTTAATGCAGACCAAACCCTCCTCCTTCAATCAGCGGAGCTAAAGAATATTCATTCTGCCATCACCTTGGCTAACTCCGAGGCTGTGGCCTTGGAGCTTTTCAAGACACCTTAAGAAAGGCTGAAAATGCACTTAACATCTGCGATACGTAATACCACGACTAAGAGGGTAACAGAATTAGCAAGCTGGTTTGACAATTCTGGGCTGCATCAATAGGAGTATAGCATCTAGATCTAGGGAAGGAATAGTACCACTGTATTCTGCTCTGGTCAGACCTCACCTGGAGTACTGTGTCCAGTTCTGGGCACCACAGTTCAAGGAGGATACTGACAAGCTGGAACGTGTCCAGAAGAGGGCAACCAAAATGGTCAAAGGCCTGGAAACGATGCCTTATGAGGAACGGCTTAGGGAGCTGGGTATGTTTAGCCTGGAGAAGAGAAGGTTAAGGGGTGATATGATAGCCATGTTCAAATATATGAAAGGATGTCATATGGAGGAAGGCGAAGGATTGTTTTCTGTTGCTCCAGAGAAGCGGACACGGAGCAATGGATTAAAACTTCAAGAAAGAAGATTCCACCTAAACATTAGGAAGAACTTCCTGACAGTAAGAGCTGTTCGGCAGTGGAATTTGCTACCAAGGAGTGTGGTGGAGTCTCCTTCTTTGGAGGTCTTTAAGCAGAGGCTTGACAGCCACATGTCAAGAATGCTTTGATGGAGTTTCCTGCTTGGCAGGGGGTTGGACTGGATGGCCCTCGTGGTCTCTTCCAACTCTATGATTCTATGACTCTTGAGTGCAGACAAACAAGGAAGCATTTGAGAACAGTTTACCGTAATTACAGGAATACTGGGGCACTCCCTTTATTTACCGCATACGCCTCTATAAGACGGAATTATAAACAACTACTAAAGAAGAAAAAACAAAAAGCCAAGAGAATTGCCTGGCATAGTGCAGTCAAGGCATCGCATGAGAAAGATGGGTTATTGGACCAGGAGCGTAATGGACTCATCTGTACCGTTGAACCCAGAGAGTGGATATGATATTTTCAATCACTGTTTCACGGTAAGGTAGTTTAGCATAATAACCCAAGTGTTCAACCAGATGACCTACTGAACTGGTCCCTAGTAGCCACAGAGGAGGTTGAGAAATTAATAGCTAAAGAACAACAAAGCCCCAGGCATAGACTACATCCCTGCAGAACTTCTGAAGACCAACATTGGTTGGTGGGGCCCCCTGCTGGCGACAATATTTTCTTGCATTGATTCAATGGGTTTACTTCCCGACAGGCTGGGCCGAGGCGATAATTATTCCAATCTACAAAAAGGGCCCCACTTCTACCCATACCCAGTAAATTATATGCAAAACATCTCTACATCAAATTAACCAACTGGATGGACGCAGAGGCCATCTTGGCAAAGGAGCAAGCTGGATTCAGGCAAGGCAAGATCTACCATAGATCACGGTTTTGTCCTAGAACATCTTATTGACAAATATGCAAAGCAACCCCGTGGGGTGCTGTATGCAGCCTTCATTGATTTGAAGGCTGCCTTTGATTCAATTTCACGAGTAAGACTTTGGGCCAAATTGAATACATCAAGTAAAGATAAAAGATTATTACTTTTGATTAACTGTTTATACAAAGACACCATGCTGCATGTAAGATACTCCCTAAATTGACAACTTATAGGACCTGTTCCAATCACCAAGGCGGTTAAAGCAAGGTTGCATCCTAGCCCCAGCTTTATTTAACCTATACCAGGCATGTCAAACATGCAGCCCTCCAGATGTTTTGGCCTACAACTCCCATGATCCCTAGCTAGCAGGACCAGTGGTTGGGGAAGATGGGAATTGTAGTCCAAAACATCTGGAGGGCCGCATGTTAGACATGCCTGACCTATATATTAACGACATGGTCAAATGTCTATCATCTTCAGAGTTCCATGCCCCTAAACTGGCCGCAAAACCAATCTCAGTGCTTTTATATACTGATGACGCGGTCCTCGTATCCCAAACGAAAATAGGCCTAAAAAACATGGAAGGAGGCAAGGGTCACAGCTCACAGCTGAATGCATCCTTCTTCCTACTGAGCTCTTGGACAATGACGGATTAATAAGAAATGTGATTAGGGCCAACTGTCCTATCAAAACCGGAAGGAAAAGGATATGGTGGCCAGCAGCAGCCTTAATTGTTTTACTGTGGGGATCCTCTTAGCAGCCCTTGAATTTAGCTGCAATACTCAGTGGCGTAGCGTGGGGGGTGCAGGGGGGGCCCGGCCGCACCGGGCGCAACATCTGGGGGGGCGCTCGCACTCGCAGCTCTCTGCCCCTGCCTGGCTCACTCACTCTCTCTCACTGCAGTGCTGGCTGTGCGAGTGCGAATCCGATCCGAGCCGCCGGGCCGCCGCCCACTGTGGAGGGGGGGTGCCAGGCGTGCGGTGCGGAGAGAGAGCAAGGGAGAGAGAGCGCAGCGCTGAGCGCGGGAGAGAACCACACCAGACCAGACCAGGCAGCAGCAAGAAGAAGCTGGCAGTCTGGCGCTATCACAGATTTCGCAAAATTTTTGCTATTGTCACACGGATCCTCCTCCTAGCCAATCAGGAAGTGGGATCCGCTTCATTGGCCGAAAGGCGAATGCATGCAATTGGCTGAGCTGCCGAGCAGGAGGCGGGAGGACTCGAGGAGACGCGGGGAACTGAGTAGAAGCCGCTGCTGCAGGTAAGACCAGATGGATTGAAGTTTGGTTGGTTCAACAGTGACGAGACAGATTTCGATCCATATTGTAGCTGCTCCAGCTCAACATAAGTTGATGTAAGCCAGTGGGTCTAGCAACCTTTATTTATTTTGCTGAAAGAGTAAGGCAATAGGCATGAAGGTGAGTAAACATTATGTTAAGAGTAAAGAAATGGTTATACAATGAAGGGGTGCTAAAAGTGCAGCAAGGCAAGAAAGTGATTTTCTTTTCTTTTTAGAATTTTAGCAGAATACTAAACCTATATCATGCCATACAAAAAAGAATCTGGTGCACAAGGCAGGAAAAGGAGAAAGATAGAGACAGAGCAACAAGCTAAGTTAGCTGGAAGCCTTCACCGGTTTTTGGTGAGTACTGCTGAAATTACAGCAGGACCATCAGCAGCACCACAGGAGACTCATAATCCTGATCCTATGTCGGTGGACATTCCTGTTCTTGCATTAGAAGCAGAGACAGTTTCATCTAAGGATGTTTATACTCAGCCAAATCTGCCAGAAAATATTGACCAAAAAGTTTATACTGATATTGGCTATTGGCCTGAAACCATGGAAAGCTGAACTTGTCAGGCGAGGGACAGAGGAACTGCAGAATAAGGATGCATGGTTTCCAAGAGACAGTAATGGCAGGTCATTTTCCAAGGATTGGTTCTACATACATTTGGAGAATGGTGAGACTATGTTAAGGACATGGTTGGTGTTTACTCCTGTAAACAATGCTGCATATTGCTTTCCTTGCATGCTTTTTCAGAAGGCTAAAGGGAAAAGTTCATTTGGAAAGTCAAGTGGATTTCATGCATGGAGAAAGTTAAGCCCTAGATTACTAGAGCATGAGCGCAGTTCATATCACTTGAGTGCATTTACAATGTGGAAAGAATTAGAAATGCAGCTGCATAAACAGGAGACTATTGATGCTGCTGCCCAGCTTGCACAACAGAGGTCATTTGAAAAATGGAAGGCAATCTTAGTCAGAATACTTGATTGTGTTCTGTATCTAGCCAGGCAAACCTTACCCTTACGTGGTCACTCTGTAGATTTAAATACAGGTGGTAACTGTGGGAGGACTTCCGGTGAGCTGCGGACACGGCAGGGAGCGTGAAACGACCTCTCCGGAGGCGTTTTGAGTGAAACGGGGGATAGCGGGTACCGCAAAGGCTTAGCGGACCCGTGACCTCAGGGGGAGTTACCCTGAAGCGCAAGGTACTCAGCGGTGTCCTGAGCCGCTCTCCTCTTCTTTGGGTCCCGAATTAGTGGGCTCAAGAGGGGATTGAGCGGCGGACGCAAGGGGGGTGCATCGCTGAACCCGCTTCACGCAGCCTCAAGCTCCTGTGAAAGCAGCCAGCCTCCGCAAACTTCAAACTGTTCCCTGAACCCTAGCAGACTTCAGGAAACTAAGAGGTTTGTGGGGTTTGAGGGGTTACAGCAACAAAGATTTAATATCAAGGACTTTCTTTTCATCTTGGCGTGAAAATGGCGCCCGGCAGGGGGTTGTAGGAGGAAGCTAATTAAGTAATAGCTACGAAGTGTTAGAAAGCTCGGCACTCCGTGGGGGCACACCAAGAAAGGTGTGTGTGCACGGAGGCAAAGGAGAAAACGATTGTTGGACCTTCTTGTCCCCCCCCCCCGCAGTAAGAGGGGGTGTGGAAAGAGTAATAAAAGAACTTTTAGTCAAAACGTACGCCTTTGTTAAAAGGAGAGAAGACGCGGAAACGTTCTTCCTGGAACAAAGAAAGCCAATACAGCTAAGTGAGAAAAACCAACTGGAGAACCCATTCGAGGACTTCAGAATTTCTGGATTAATAAAGGAGACTGTTTGAGGTGTGAAGAAAAAGGGGGTGAAAAACTCAAAGGCATCAAAGAGAATCTCCCCTTTGATGCAGGGTGAGAAGGGGAGAGAGACTGTGGTTTATGACTGCCCTGCAGCAAGAGGTAAAGACTGAGAAAAATCTTTCTTTTCCTCGGGAGCCGGCAGCCCAGGCAACCCAGTGAGTTGATCAGGATTTATGAGTCAATTTTTATTTCATTTTGTATTTCTGGACTTTGTGGAATTTCTTTTCTGGTTTAAATGTTTGTGAAATGTGAGTTCGAACTTTATTGTTAATAAGACTTGAAGAATGCAGCCAGCTTGTTAAAATGGAGTCGAGAAAATAAACTGTGATCATATTCCACCCCACGTGACAAGTTTTGACCTTGGCAGGATTGAATTATGTCAACAAAAAAGTGTTCCCCTGAGTTCCAGCGGTCTGTTTTGACCTTAATGTGGGAAACAAGAATAGAGCTATGTCAAGAGGAGACACGACGGCAAGAGTTACAGAAAAAATTTCAGATGGTGATGGCAGAATATGATTTTTTAGGAGATGAAGCTTTTGACACTGAAAAAGATGAATGTGAGAATGACAATGATGATGACTGTGATTTGGAAGGAAAAGATGAAGATGAGGACTGTGATGATTCAACACAAAATGAAGCACACCACGAAAAAAATGATGACTTTACTCTACAAAAAGTTGGATGGAGTGCCCCGCTTTTGAGGGGGGCACGATTGGTATTATTGGAACTCCAGAACGCCCACAGGGAAGAAGGAAAAAATATGCAGAGAAGAGAAGAAATTCAGGGGCCCTGTATGGTGGCCTGGATGGCAAAAGACTGTAAACAGGGGGTGGGGTGAAGGGAAAGTGATGTTGTGATTACATGGATGGATTAACAGGTTTATAACTGGTCTGCTGATTATGGAATTTGCTGGATTGAGGGGGTGGAGCCGGTAATCGGGGATGTAAGGTTAAATTGAGAATAGTTATAGTTTTAAAAGTGAATGGATTTTGGAAAATGTGAAAATATGGAGGCTTATAGAGGGAGAAAAAATTAGGCACGGGAAGATAAAATGGGAGTTTGATTTTTCAGTGATTTGAAGTTGTATAAGATACAAAGGTGTATTTCTATAAAGTAAGAAACTGTTGCAGATGATAAAAAAGGGATGAAAACCGGGGAAGGGGGGGGAGGGGAAGCCCACAAAATATGGTTTTACAATCATGAATGTAAGAAAAAATTTTCTGTTTTGTATTGTTTTTTTCTCTTTTTTTGCCCTTTCTTTTTTTTCTTTTTTCCTATTTCTATTTTTCTCTTTTTTTTTGGTATGACAATAGATGGTTGGAGGGATGGCCTCCTGCGTACTGCCCTGGTTTGCTGGAGCTCCCTGGTGGCAGGGGGGGGCTTTGGGGTCAGGGGAGGGGGAGGAGGACAGAAATCCAAGCATAAAATGGAACATCTCTGACTGTTCACATACATGGGATACTTCTGTGGCAGGGGAGGACCCATGTGGGTGGGTAGGAAGGAGGTGGAAAAGGTGTTTATGTATGTACCGTTTTTTTTGTGTTTTTTTTGTATTCTGTAAAATTAATAAAAAGTATGTTTAAAAAAAAGAAAAAGAAAAAGGGGGTGAAAAGGATACCAGCAAAAAGAAAAGAAGAGAAGAAAAGACCTCGATGCAGAGGTAAAGTATGAATTAAGGGGACAGACAGCTGTTTCACATTTCGTAAGGGTTTGAGACATAGAAGAGACCGCCGCAGAGGGGACTGTTTAATACACGGAACTTTAATTGCGTGCGGAGCGCGGATACTTATACCGTATCCCTACTTGTCTATATACTACTTGTAAAGGACATAAAATATTGCACAACCCGTGAAGAAGAGAGAAGTACGGCGGCGCCCCCCCCCCCACGAATACTGCTTGCTTCTTAAAGAAAGAAAAGAGACATTGGGGGAACCAAAAAATAAAATAAAATAAACCTGAATGGACTGGCATAAAAAAGGTGACGGGTGTGGGTGGAAAAGCTATTACTAAAAGCACTGGTTACATTGTAAATTAAGTATCCAAGAGGATAGGAGGGTAAAGGATAGATTGTAACGGTAGAGTGAATAGTGAAATAGGGAAAGAATTTTGTCGGGCAGCCATCTAGTGGTGACCAATATATAGCAAGCATGGGAGAAAAAACGAAGGGAGCAAAACTAACAAAAGAAAGACGACTGTCTAAACAGGAAGAAGGCAAAGATTGGGAGGGGCTCCTGAATGAGATTAAGAAGGAAATTAAACAAAGTGAACAAAATATTGAAAAAAGATTAGGGGATGTCCAGAACTCAATAGAACAGAAATTGGAAAAAGTGGTGGGGGAATTATCCCAGCAAATAAAGGAGGTGGTAATGAAATCGAAGGGTTTAGAAGAAAGTACAAAAAAAACACAAAAAGATGTGAAAGAAATAAAAAAGAGACGGGTGGTTTAAAAGAGGAGATTAATAGATTGAAAAAAGAAGAGGAGGATATCCTGGATAATTTGGTTCTTTTGGAATTAAGACAAAAACAGCTTAATCTGAAATTCAGAGGCCTCCCAGAGGATCAGAATGAAAACATTAGAGAAAAACTGTCGGCTGAAATAGCAAAAGGGGTGGATCTAAATAAAGAGGAGATAGAAGCGGCAATCATGAACGCCTTTAGAATTAAAGTGAAATCTGTAAAAACTAAGGCAAAAAAGCTCCCAGGAGATTGCCTAGTGATCTTTAATTCCATGCAGATAAGAAATGAGATCCTGAGACAAAGTTTCATACAAAAATTAGTAATTGATGGTAGAGAAATAATTGTATTTAAAGAAGTGCCCACCAGGATGTTAAAAAAGGGGGGAAAGTTCCGTGAATTTACTAAGGTTTTGAGAAGGAACGAAATCAGTTTTCGGTGGGAAATACCAGATGGAGTTTCATTTTATCTCAAGGGTAAAAGATTTATTATTAGAAATCAATATGAGATTGATAAGTTTGGAAGAAAATATGGTCAGTTACTAGGAATGGAGAAAAGCAAGGAGGAAGGGGCAACAGGAGGAGAGGTGGACGAAGGGATATTAGGAGAAGGGAAAAGTAAGGAAGAAGAAGGAGGAGAAATAGATAAAGATTTAGATAAGGAGGAAGAAATATAAAGGTGGGAAAAGGAAAAAAGAAAAGAAAACATAATCATATTTAAAATAAATGAAAATGGCATTGAAAATAAAATCGTGTAATGTGAACGGCTTAAATAGCAAATGTAAAAGAAATAAGCTTGAATATGTTTTGATAAAAGAAAAATTAGACATAAAATGTCTACAGGAAACCCACATCTCAAAGAAACATGAGAGGATTTTGATAAACAAAAAATTAGGGGCAGAATTTGTGTCGTCAAATGATAAGAAAACAAGAGGTGTGGTAATATACATAAAGGAAAAATATAGTCCTGAATTAGTTTTCAAAGACAATGAGGGGAGAGTGATTGTTGTCCAAATGACGGTACAGGGAGAAAAGTTATTGATATTAGGGGTATATGTCCCGAATCAAAGGAAGGCGGAATTTTATAAGAACCTTGAAAAAAGCCTACTGGAATATCAAGATGAAAAAATGATTTTGCTGGGTGACTTGAATGGGGTAGTGTCACCAACAATGGATAGAACGGTAAAGAAAAAAACCAGCATGGACGGTAAGCTCCCTAAATCCTTCTTTAATTTGGTGGAGAGACTAAGATTGGTGGACAGCTGGAGGTTCAAAAAAAAACCCAGTAAAACAATTTACATTCTTCTCTGAGCCAAACCAAAGCTCGGGGAGAATACTTTATATGGATATCAAAGGAATTGACTATAAAAATTAACAAAATTGAGATCCAGCCGAGGGTATTTTCAAATCTAATACGAAAAGACGATAAGATAACAGAAAACCAAAAAGATATCAGGAAGGCTTTCCAAAAATTTTATAAAGATCTGTATCAGAAAGGAAAGGAAGATGAGGAGGAAATGGAGTTATTTCTAGATAAATGTGGCCCGGTTCCAATATCAAAAGAACAGATTATTATGCTTAACGCCAAAATAACACCGGAGGAAATACAGGAAGGCATTAGAAGAATGAAGGTAGGAAAGGCTCCGGGCCCGGACGGGTTAACCGCAAATTATTATAAAGAATTGAGAGATCAGATAATACCGATACTGACACAGATGCTGAACGATATACTTGAGAAGGGACAGGTACCAAAAACACGGGAGGAAGCCCATATATCGTTAATTCCAAAAGAAATTTCAGATTTATTAGAAGTAAAAAACTACAGGCCGATCTGCCTGCTGAATCTAGATTATAAATTATTTGCTGATGTTATTGGAAATAGATTGAAAAGAGTGTTTTTTGTGTGTAACAAAACCCAAATTGGTATGTAATATAAGATGTATGACAGATTATTTGCATGTAAATTTAACAAAATACATGGTATGATAAATGATAAACGAAAAAAATAAAAAATGAATTCCAAAAAAATAAATACAGATGGTAACTGTGGAAATTTCTTAGAAACTTTCAAGTTACTCGCCAAATATGACCCAGTTGCCAAACAACATCTTCACAGAGTACAACGCACAGGTGGTTACATTATGTCCTATCTCTCTCCAGAGCCAGAATGAGTTTATTAGCCTGCTCGGCGATCACATTCGAACAGTCATCTTTCAAAATATCATAAAGGCAAAGTATTTTGCTATAATGTTTGATAGCACTCCTGATATTTCACACACTGACCAAATGTCCCAAGTGATTCGATATGTGCATATTGAAGATTCAGGAGTCCATGTGACAGAGTCTTTCATTGACTTTATTCAGTTATATGGGAAATCAGCTGATGTCATTACAAAACAAATTTGTGACAAGTTGCAAGCTGATGGCCTTAAACTAGAGCATTGCTACGGCCAGGGATACAATGCTGCAACTATGGCTGGACACATTAGTGGTGTACAAAAACGTATTTTGGATATGAATCCCAAAGCAATGTTTGTTCCAATGCTACAATCACTCGCTCAATCTTGCTGGGATGCATGCAGTTGGTGTTGGGACAAAGTCTGTTACTTTCTTTGGCACTGTGGAAAAGGTGTATGCATTTTTCTCAATCTCCACCCACAGGCGGGATATCCTTAAGAAACATGTACCAATTCGTGTAAAGCGATTGTGTAACACAAGATGGAGTTCAAAGCATGAAGCTGTATGCGTACTTGCTGAACACACTGAGAAAATAACAGACGCTTTGGAAGCGTTGAGAGATGGGCCGGAAGAAACCTCTGAAACCAGGGGTGATGCAAGAAGTCTTTTAGTTTGCATAATGACATGTTTTTTCTCTTTCTTGCATTTTTGGAACCCAGTACTAACCGAAGTAAATGATACTCAGATCTACCTGCAGCAAGGACTCGCGCTTGATCAATGCGTGCAAAAAGTTAAAAGCATTGGCTTTATTTTGTCATGAAAAACGTGATAGTCTAGTGTCAAAGGAAACTGAGAAAGTTCTGCAGGTATGCAAAACCTATTGCATACCTACAGAGAGAAGAGTTGGAAGACGCAAGAAGATGGATGTTGAGAACAGTTGCGATGCTGGCTTGACCTCAATACAGGAAACAAGCAGAGAACAACTGGAAGCTAATTAAAAGCAGGCAAATTTAAATTAATCTGTATATACAGATTGATATCTTGCACTTCTATTAAAGAATTACAATTAGAGGTACAGGATTGAGGAAGTTGGCTCCATCTAGCCCAGTCTTGGATCATCTCCAGGGTATGGTTCCATTTTGATGTTTAGTATCTGTTCTTGATACGGCAGGAGTGCTTCAACCATTGCGACCATCCTCAAGGACAAGGAGAGGATTATGGGTCAGAAAGCAGAATTGATGGAATTTGGATTTCTAAAAATTTGTTAAGGAGAACAGGGAAAGTGGAAATTTTACCTAAAACATTAACAGACCACAACCCCGTAATGTTGAATATAGAAGAAAAAGAAGAAACAAATAAAAGATGGGAAATGAATATTTCTTCTGAAAAATGAAAAATAAATTACAGGGGGCCCGCAAGTTGATACAGGAATACTTCGAATTGAATTGTAATGGAGAGGTGGATCTAAAAACAATATGAGATGCCGGGAAAGCTGTGGCAAGGGGTTATTTTATACAACAAAATAAGATTGATAAAATTGCTAAAGAAGAAAAGAAAAGGAAATTGGTGGAAGAAATAAAGAGGAAGGAGAAATTATTATACAAAACTGAGGAAAAAGAATTTAATAAAGAAATTAATATTTTAAGGGGTGAATATGAAAGGATGGTAGAACAAGAAATGGAAAGATAAATTCAGTTCTGGAAAAATAAGAATTTTGAGTGGGCCAACAAGCCGGGGAAGATGCTAGCGTGGAAATTAAAGAAATGGAAAAGTGAAAGATGCATGAACAAATTAAAAGTAGAAGGCAAATTGATTGAAAGATCAGAAGAAATTAGGAAAATATTCAAAACAAATTATATAAACCTCTATCGAAAGAGGAAAAAAAGAATTTCCTAAGTAAGAATAAATTACCCAAGATAACGGCAGATAAGATTAAGGCATTAAATGAAACCATAACGGATATTGAGATCAAAGAGGTAATTCAAAAGATGAAAATTGGGAAATCACCGGGTCCGGATGGGTTAAGTATTCGTTTTAAAAAGAGCCAGAAATTTTCCTTTCGGGCATGTTAAATGAAGAAATCAAAGCAAAGGACAGATGTGTGCTGATGCATGCAACCGTAGCGGGGAGACTCTTAATCACAAAAAAATTGGAAAAGTGAAAAAATACCAAGTAAAGAAGATTGGCTGATTAAATTAACAGGTTATCAAAATTTTGCAATTAGAGCAGGTATATCGAAAGGATTAAGTGAGGAAAAAGCAGGGGAAGATTGGAAACCATTTAAATTATATTTAAAGAAACAGGTGCAGAAGGCGAATCTTATAGCAGAGGTATGAAGGGCACAAAATATGAATAAGAAAGTAAAAAGAGAGCTACAATAGGTTAATGTATGTAGTATACCAAAGAAATTTAAATCAGGATATAGGAGCGGCTGGAAGTCACCAAATAGTGGAGGGGGGGGTGAGGGGTGGGGAAAAGGGGGGTTTATTATTAGGCAACCTTAGAATATTCTTGTATCTATGATTTGTTATTTCTATGTTATTAATTTATCCTTAAAATATGATTTTAAATTTGGTTATGTTATGTTTACTTTTCATTTTTTATGATTTGGATTCAGTCTTACTTTAATCTCAGAATTGATGTAAGGTTGTTTTGAAATTTTGTTATACAATTTTTTTGTTTGAGTTGTGTGTATTATGTTTATTATGTTGCTGTTTTTTCTGTTGTTTTTCTCTTTTACGTTGCTGTTTTTCATTCCTTTTTCTTGTTAGTGCCCACTTTGTATTTAGGAATATTTTTTTATTTTGACATCTTATAATTGGGACGTGGGGTGTGTGGGAAGTGCAACTAATACTAGCTCCTTGGTGACATCTTCCCAAGCATTCAAAGGGTTTCTCCCCTGTATGGAATCTCTCATGTGGTTGACTAGGATGGAATCCCCATCCCCAAAATCCTGAATTTGCAAGAATTTCCGCCCTCGCCCTTCCCCTCAGGTGGGCGGGGTTTGCGACATCGTGCGAGGCTTACCTGGCACGGGTGCCACCCACCTGCTCAGATCCCAGGAATTACAGATCTGCATATATACCCCTGCCATGTCCCCTCTCTTCCTGTTTAGGAGATGCTTTGAAATGTAGATAGAGGGTGCCAGGACTGGGAAATCTGGTTGTCCTACCTGTAGTGAAGTAGATAAATGTGTTGTTTATTGCTACAAAGTGTTTGTCCTATTTGTGATTGGCTGGTTTGAATCGTGGCGGGAAATCTCTGTAAAAGTAAATAAAACACCCTGGGGGAGAATGAGAGATTCATTCTACTCTCTGCTTTTCCTGTGTCTGTGTTTTTTTTCCTTTGCACTCTGTACCATGTGGTGACACCACACTAGGCCACAATTTTGAAGCTTTTCTCTGATGGTTTACACAGTCTATTTTAATTTATGTTATTTTAGGAGGCCGTGCACCGGCCCGTTTTTGTAGCAGTGGCATGGAGGGGGCTGACGAACCAATCCACAACCGCTGCTTGTCTGGCGTCCAATTAAGGGCTGCGGGACCGCATCACAGCGGTGGGCATGGGGAGGCCTGCAGGCCCATCCACAGCCGCCGCTTGGGGGGGGTGTGTGTGCTCCGCTGGGCCCAGTTAAGGGCCGCGGGTGCCCAGGAGGCCGCGCTGCGGCTTGTTTTTTGCAGCAGCAGCGGCACACAGGGGGCCTGCTGTCCCATCCATGGCCACCGCTTGTCCGGGGGGGGCGCTCCGCTGGGCCCAGGAGGAGGCCGTGCCGTGGCAGTTTTTGTTCTTGCAGCGGCCGGGGGGGGGGGGGCTCCGTGGGCCCATCCGCCCCTGCCGTTCGCCCGGGCGTGCTCCCCAGGCCTGGGCTCAGTTGTCAGAGCATGAGGCTCTTAATCTCAGGGGCGTTGGCTCGTGCCGCACGCTGGGCAAAGGTTCCTGCATTGCAGGGGGTTGGACTGGATGAGCATTTGTGTTCATTGTAGCCCTTAAATCTTGTGTTATGGAAACTATCATGGGGTAGTAGGCCGCATTTTAGCATTGCAGTTTGCCTTTGTTTTGCTGTTTGCCTTCAATGTGCTCTTGAACTCTTATAGTTGGCAGTTGGGAAGGGTCTGGCTGGACCAGACGGGGTTATCCCCGCCCCTTCCATCCATCTGGTTACTGGGCTCAAGGGCTCATGTGGTGCGTATTCGATCTCAATTGGATGTGAATTGAACCTTTTATTCTCTTTCCACAGTTTTAGCATTTGTGTGTGTGCGCGCGCGCGGTTAGGTTGGCTGGTTCTGTCCTTATTTCTGTTAATAATTAGATAAATATAAATAATAAAAAGGTACTATAATAGCTTAATAATTTAAATCAAACTAGCAACCCACTGCCATCAGTTTTAGTGGGGCCAGTAGTGGTGGGTTGACGCTTCAGGGCGCTTCATGTCAAAAGCCATGGCCACCGGACAAAAGGAAACTCCCCCCCCCTCGTGGCTGAGGGCACCTCCAATGCCACGGGCGAGGGGCACTCCAAGCAATGTGGTTAGAGCAGCTAATAGGATTTTTAAAAGGGCTTTGTCCTCTGGTAGGAAGGTTCCACCCATGAAACTCGTAATCACTAAGAAAAAGATGAGGGATGATCAATTGGATGGCGCCTCCACTTCAGATGCTGGGCTCTACGGGGCCTACCCTAAGGGGGGAAAGCACCCTTTCCCAGTGGAGTCTGATATGGAGAGCGATGCTTCCTTGTCCAGCGGGGACAAGTTGAAGGAATTAATGCACCAGAACTGTGTCCTGCAGCGTCGACTGGCTAAGGCTAGGGTGCGTTTGGATAGATCCAGGTCCCCTCGTAGGTGCTCTCGCAAAGGTAGGCGTAGGCACAGGCATGGGCGTACCAAGCGCGGGGCAGAGGAGGGGCAGCTGCCATCCCTAGAAGCTACAAAGAAAAAAATAGCATATATAAAAAATGGTATAATTAACAGTGCGTGCCTCGTGGCACGCACTGGTTTTTTTTCCACTGTAAAAAGAGCATGCCTCCTGGGGGGATCCCGGCCACGTCATCGCCAGCCAGCCAATTGGGTGGCTGGGGGTGGGGGACGTGGCCGGGCCCCGTTTAAACCAGCGCACAAGCAGGGAGGCTCTCTCGGCTCGCGCTTTGCAGAGATTTCTCGGCACTGTTGTTCCGCTCGCCCTGCACTTGCCTCATTGTCGGCCTGAGCGGCCTCCCCCGGGTCGGGCCCTTGCCGCCGCCAAGCAACTTGCCTGTGGCTCCTACACCCCGCGATTCTCCCCGGTAAGAGAAAAGATGGAGCTTCCCCACCCCGCTTACAAAATGCTGGCATTTTGAACCGTAAACTCACCCAGGGATCCTCAGCAGCAGCCTGCCCCCACCTCGTCCTCCACAGGTCACCCGTTTCTAGCTCATTGGACAGCTCCTCCATTCCTGATTCACGCAGAACACGACGCAAAAAGGGTCGTGCAGAACAAAGAAGCTTGGGCGTAAAGTGCCAGAGAAGTTGGAGGACCGCTGCAAGGGCTTTTGGGTCACTACACACAAGGCTCCTGGCCCACCTAGTTGGATTTGGGAACGGCGCACTCGGCGTCATCACCGTGTGGGGAAGATGGGTTGGCTGTAAAAGGCAAGGTACGGGCATCCAATTTCAAGCGGACGGATCAGCCTCCCGGTATCCAGCTAAAAAAGAGCCTGCATAAAAGCATCCTAAATGGGGAATTTGTTGATATTTCCCCCTCCTTTCACCGGCTTATGTTTGAAGTTCCAAGTTCAAGCCGAAATCACGTCAAAAGAAAGAGAAGGCAGTGGAGGTTGATAGGACATTCGATAATTGGCTAATCGCTTATTCATCTTACATGGGCTTGGTGGCCACTGCTTATCCTAATAGGGCATGGCACATGGCTAATTACTTAGGTATTGTCTTAAAGGCCAGAACGATGGCAGGGGATTCAGCAGCTTTGGTGTATGACGAGGACTTTCGGGGGAGGGCGGCTGAAGACCCCAAGGTGCGGTGGGACATCAAAGACAGCAACAACATTTGGTCTGAAGTCGTGGCCCCCCATTTCCAACAACAGCCTTTGGGGGATAAATCAGGAAAATTAAGAGTTCTTTTTGGTTTCTGCTGTTTGCAACTTGATGCTAGATTGCATGTCTGGTTAAACTGAACTTTTTTCCATGCCATGTTAAAGTGCACTTTCTGCTCTTTTGTCTTCAGGATCCTAATGATGTTTTTTTTTCCTTCCTAGTGTTTGTGGTGTCATAGCACCAAAAAAGCCAGCAGTTTGGGAAGCGCAAGAGGGAGCTGATTCTCTTGGAGATCAAGCAGGACATCATCCGCAAGCATGAGCAAGGCATGCGAGTGGTGGACCTTGCAAGAGAGTACGGCAGGAGTGCTTCAATCATTGCGACCATCCTCAAGGACAAGGAGAGGATTATAGGTCGTGAGACAGCCAAGGGTGTCACGATCCTTACCAAGAACCGCCCTGCCAGCATGGACGAGGTGGAGAAGTTGTTGCTGCTGTGGATCCGCGAGAAGGAGCATGCAGGGGACACAGTGACTTCGGCAGTTGTGTGTGCCAAGGCCAGGGCCTTGCATGCTGACCTGATTGCCCAGCAGCCATTAACTTCACACAGAGTTCAAGGCAAGCCACGGGTGGTTTGAAAAATTCAAGATGAGGTCCGGTATCCGCAGCGTTGTCCGGCACGGAGAGGCTGCAAGTTCGGATCTGGCTGCAGCAGAAGAATTCGCCACGGAGTTCTTGGAGACCATGACTGCTGAGGGCTACCTTCCGGAGCAGGTCTTCAATTGTGATGAGACCAGCCTCTTTTGGAAAAGGATGCCAAGGAGGACCTTCATCACACAGGAGGAGACCAAGATGCCTGGCCACAAGCCAATGAAGGACCGCCTCACCCTCTTCTTCTGTGCAAACGCCAGGGGTGATCTGAAGGTAAAGCCTCTGCTGGTGTACCATTCGGAGAACCCCCATGCTTTCAAGAAGCACAAAGTCAACAAGGAGAGGCTGAGCGTCATGTGGCAGTCCAAGGCCTGGGTCCCATTTGTGGACTGGGTGAACCAGGTGTTTGGTCCAACAGTGAGGAGGTACCTCCAGGAGAAGAACCTTCCCTTGAAGGCCATCCTCTTGATGGACAATGCGCCTGCACATCCTCCTGGGCTGGAAGATGACTTGGTGAGGCTTTCGGTCAGGGTGTGCCAGCGAGCGGGTTGGAAAGTCGGAGCTCCGCTGAAAAGGGAGACTCCAGGGGCCGCCAGCGATATAGAAGGGGTGTTTGGCGCAATTTTCCGACCCCCCAATAGCAGCCACGCACGGAGCTTGGCTGGGGAAAAAGAAAAGCGGCGCCAGAAGGCGGAACTCCGGACTAACCCCCACCTCAAGGAGCGGAGGATAGCAGAGGGGAGGAGCCGGCGCAAAAAAACCACAACGCTGAGCGGCAGAGTGCCCCCAAACCTGCCTGGCTAGCACCCGAGGCTCCTTTGACCAAGGAGATTAAAGAAAGGAGAAAACGGTTTGACGAAAAGGGGAGAGTTAACAAGGGAGAGGAACAAAGTGCAAACCGGGAGAGAAGGTCGCGGAACTGCGCTATACATCATAGCAGAACTTGCAAAGTAAGCCCTGCTTTTTAAGACCCTTTGTTCAACGTTTTAAGGACTTTATAAATTACAGTTTAAAAAGGAGCTTATCACCTTAAATCATTTAGAGAAGATATAATATATATATGAAATCATAGCACTCCCTCCCCCCTCCCGAACTGACGCTAAAAGCGGAAACAAAGGACAGAGCTGAAAGAGCTTAAAGAATTGGACTTTAATTTTGATAAAATACCTGAGGAAAGGATGCTATCTCTCAGCCTTCAGAGCTGGAAAGGTGGGGGAGGAGGTTGAGAAAATGGAGGACTGAGGATTGCTTAGTCACCATAGCTTATTTCCTCCTTCTTCACGGAAGTAAAGTAACAACAGAGAGATTCAAAGAGAAAGGCGCTGAGAGAGGGTGTAGAACGCTAAGGACTGACACCTAGTGGACAGAATAAATACTACAACTGGAATAAGATTTTGAATAAAACACATCTGAAGTGATTTCTTGCAATTGTAAATAACATACTAATGAGACTGTAGTATGTCAAGATGAGACTGTCAAGACAGGAGTGCCTGGCGTGCTATGGTCCATGGGGTCACGAAGAGTCGGACACGACTAAACGACTAAACAACAACAATGAGACTGTAATTGCCCCCGAAGGAAGCTCCCAATAATAAGGAGTAATCCCAGGATTAAGGAGGAATAAAGAAATAGGAAAGAACTGCTAGGAGAGAAAAAAGAAAATAATGGGGAGGAGGAACAAATAGGAGAGGAGGAGGAGGAGTGAAAAATTGAGTGACATATTTTATTCTCTACAGATTTCCATATATTGATTTATTTAAGTTAATTGATTATTTTGGTTGAGAATTTGAAATTGGATTGTAGAAGGATTTTTTCCTTTGGGGGTTTTTCTTTTCTTATTTTCTTTTGGAGAGCTAATCTGACATTAATAAAGAAATGAATATTAGTCTGATTTCTTGGAACATCAATGGTCTAAACAACAAAATTAAAAGGAACAAAATAGAGCATATTCTGAAGAAAGGTGGGTGGAACGTGATCTGTCTTCAAGAGACTCATATCTAAAAAACATGAGAGAATTTTGGTTAATAAAAGATTAGGTAATGAATCTGTTTCCTCGGATAATAAAAAGAAAAGAGTGGTTATCTATATAGACCCCAAAATAAAGGCCAAAAAAGTATTTCAAGATAATGAAGGGAGAGTAATTGCATCAATGCTGTATTTACCAGAAAGAAATGTTGTAGTAATTAATGTGTATATGCCAAATGGGGGCAAAACGGAATTTCTAAAAAAATTATGGAAACAATTAGGGGAATGCATAGAAGAGGATGAAATAATATTGGTTGGAGATTTTAATGGAGTGGTGAAGCCAGAATTGGATAGATCAAATAAGGGGAAAAAATATGAGCGGAAACTGCCAGAAATCTTTTTCAAAGTAACAGAAAGTTATGATCTGCAAGACTGTTGGAGGTTGAAAAACCCTAAAGAAAAAAAGATTTACATTTTATTCAGAGGTACAAAAATCAGCGGCAAGAATCGATATGGTATGGCTCACAAATTAATAACCAATTTAATAAAATGCGAAATAATGACAAAATCATTGACAGATCATAATCCAATAATGGTGAAGCTAAAAGATAATAATAGGAAAAATAATAGATGGAGGCTGGACGAAGGAATATTAAACGATGAGAGTTTTGTAGGTAAAATTTAAAAAATCATTGAAAGAAATCTTTCAAATTAATAAAGGAGAAGTGGGGCTGGAAACAATTTGGGATGCTAGTAAGGCATTTGTATGAGGTCTTTATATTCAGCAGAAAAGTAAAGTAAAAAAAGAAAGAGCATAATCAAAATAAAATCAGGAACAAAATAGAAGAGAAAGAAAAGGAATTGGCAAAAAATCCAAAAGATTCTAAAATAGCATCGGAAATTAAAATCTTACAAACTGAATTATCAATATTAATGGAGTAAGTGCTAGAAAAAAGAATCAAGTGGGCTAAGCAAAAAACGTTTGAAATGGGAGGGAAAGTCGGCAAATTATTGGCCTGGAAATTAAAGAAAAAACAAAATGAAAGAGTAATTACAAATATTAAAATGGAAGGGAAAAACTGAATAAGAAGAGAGGATATACATAAATGTTTTGTTAAGTATTACGGGAAATTATACAGAAAAGAACAAATTGATGAAGGGAAATTAGAAATGTATATACAAAAATATAAATTAAATGAGATAAATGAGAAAGAAAAGGAGAAGTTGAATAGACCAATATCCCCACAAGAAGTATATGATACAATACAGAAGTTAAAATTAGGAAAGTCTCCAGGCGCATTACAACATTTTAAAAGAAGAATTAGGAGGAGTATATGTGGAGCTGGCAAACAAAATATTGGAAAAAGGAGTCATACCCCAAACATGGCAATAAGCCTTCATAAGGACCATTACACTCAATAAAGTGTAGTGGCATTTGCGGACAGGCCTGAGAGAAATCTGGGAGGGGGTGGGTTAAAATGTTAAGCTGAGTCACAGGGCGTGCCTGGAATTTGATTGGCAGGCACTTCTAACTTAACGATTCCACACTTTCGTTTCTGCCCAGTCCCTTTGAGGAGCTTCGAATCTCTGGTCACATTGCTGACCACTCTGCGGTTTCCTGCTCTTCTAAGAGACTTTGATACGGTTGTATTTGGCTGCTTTTAATTTCTGATTATTCCTAATTGATTCCTTGCCTTGTATTTAATTTTAATTTCCCTCCCTTTACATCCCTTCCTTCCTCCCCTTCCCTTTCCCTCACCCCTCGCCCCCAGGGAGCCTTCCTAGGCCCGGTACCGGCTGGGAAGCGTTCACACACACCCCCTTCCCACGCCTATTTACTTAATTGTTTAAGAGGCAATCCTCCTTGGTCTTACCTTTGTTTTCTCGCTTATTTTGTGGTCCGTGGGGAGGCGTTGGTGTCTCGGGGGGGAGGGGCGCTTTCGGCGGGTGGCTTCCCGGCCCCGCTCCGGCATTTTCGCCACTCTGCTGCCCTCCGCTGTGTTGTGGGGCCCCCTGGTACCTTTCGGTACCGTTATTGCTTAATTTTGTTGGTGTGCGGGGGGGGGTGAGCGCGGCCTGTTTAAAACGCGTCCAGCGCTCAGTTGTGCGGCCGCCATTTTCCACCTCCTCTCCCCTCGGCTGTAAGCGCAGCCCTCCGGTTGGAGTCGGCCGGCGCTTCGTTTAGCCTTGCCTTTTGCCTGGGGGGGAGGGGAAGCTGTGCGTGCGCTGGGCGCTCCTGCAGGCCTGCGCTCGATAGCCGCTTGGTTTTGGCCCAGGGTCCACGTGCCGGCGGCTGGTGGGGGCCTCTTCCTTTTGGGGGCCTCCTGTTGGGTCCCCGCTTGCTGGCCGGTGAGCGCTAAAAAGGCGCGAATCGCCATTTTGGGCGGTGTAATTTTCGCGCCCTTTTTTCCTGTTGCCTGGGGCCGTTTCTTTGCTTTGCAAACTTTGCAGGCTTTTGCTGCTGCTGTAAGCCTGTTTAGAGCCCTTTGGCGCCACCTTGTGGCGTTTTAGGCTCATCGCAGCGGTTTTGAGTTGTTTTTCCTTTTAGTGGGTTACTGCTAATTGCAGGCATTCTATTTTAATTTCTTTTTAAGTTGTTCGCTTGGCCTGCCTGCGCAGGCATCCTTGGTCATAGTTAAATCGCTTATCTGGTTGACAGACCAGGTGTGTGCTGTTGTCCTGCCACTGGCAGGCATAATTTAATTGAGCTGGTTCATTTGGAATTGTTTAATTTTAATTGATTTAATTTAATTGACTTACTTTAATTGATTTTGGGTTGCTATTGTGTGGGCCTTCGGCCCCCCCCCCTTAGTGCCTTTGGCAAGTGGTGTAGGCTAATTTTATTTGCTTGATTTATTTTCTGGCCTACTGACGCAGGCTTCCCCTTACTGAATAGGTGTGCAGTCTGACTACCACTCATAGGCGAGTGTATATTCAATTAGAAATAATATCAATAAATAAGAATTGGAACTATTTTATTTCATTTTAATATTTTATTTTGTTTTAATTTCTTTAATTTTTAATTTCATTTTATTTTACTTTTATTTAATTTTAATTTATTTTAATGTAATTTTCATTTTATTTAAATATAGTCCGCCTGCCATTGCATTTGATTTGTGCATCACTTTATTACCATTGAGCCTTCTTTCCTGCCAGCAGTTGTTTGGTGTTTGGTGCCACAGTTCACCCTTGTGCCTTGGCTTGTTCTATCCTTTCTCAACTAGGATGGCTGACGGTAGAGCACCACCTCAGATGCCGGCTCCGGCCAAGGACAGAAGGGCCAAAACATCTAAGCCCGCGGCGTCTGTTCGCGTGAGGACGATCAGAGCAAGTCTGGCTGCCGACCCTCAGGCCTTGGCCCAATTTGACGCCGATTTCGACGCTCTCATTCAGCGCTCCGCTGCATCAGCCCCATCTTCTTCCACTGCTGTGCAGTCGGCAGAGGCGCAACCTTCGGCTACCGCAGGGCCGCAAGTATCACAGGCTCCTCCTCATTTGGTCCTTTCTGAGTCGTCATCCCCTCCCCTTTCTTCTAGTGATTCGGATGACATTGTCCCACCTTCGGGAATCCCCTTGCCTGCACCTCCGGCGGCCCCGACCCTTGCAGCACCTGCTGCGCAGGGGAAGGGGAAGCAACCCCTGAAGCCTGGAAAGAGCGGGCCAAAGGGGGCTGGCGCCAAGGGTCACACTCAGGTTGCTCAGGTGGGAAGGGCAACCGGGGGGGTGCTGTCTCACCTCTTATGTTTTCACAGCCCGCAGTCGCCGCATCGCGACAAATTCAGCATACTTCTTCCTCGGATGGGGACCCCCTCCCAGTGCCAGCCAAAGTGTCGCGCGGCGGAAAACGCCATAAGAAACGTCGCTCAACGAAACGTTCGAAGCGTCGTAAGGAGGATTCGACGACTACCTCCTCGTCAGGTTCGTCGAGTTCTGAGGAGTCTGAAGCCTCTCTCGGCTTGTACTGGGGTCTGGGTGAATCTTCCGGTCTAGCGAAATGGATTTGGGATAGAAGAGCTAACTCCCATCGTGCACAATGCGGGGCAGTGCAGGAATGCCTTAATGGCGCACTTTTGCCCGAAACCACAATCTCCACGAATAGTGCCAGGGACATAATCCCTGGCAGCCATTTGTCCTCCAAGTGGCGCTCACGCATATTGGATGGCAAATATGTTGATATTTTTGATCTGGTGCCCCGCGAAGAACCCCACGCACAAGGGAAGACCACTTCCTATTCTAAAAAGAAGGTCAAATACAAGGGAGTTGAGCGTAATTTCGAGCGTTGGCTCGATGGGTTTCAGGTCTTCGCAGGTGTAGTGATGGCCGCCTACCCTAGGAGATCAATGCATCTCATGGTCTACATGTCCATAGTGAGGTCCGCGTTTATGATGGCTGGGGAAACGGCGGCCATTGCTTACGACGAACATTTTCGTCGGCGAGCCTCCAGTTTTTTCCGCAAGATGGGACAGGAAAGACCTGGATGTCTGGACGACCTATGTAGCCCCGTCTATTTCCAAAAAGCTCCCTGAGCAAGAAAAGCCCAAGGCCACGGCGTTCAAGCCGGCCAATAGGCGGTGTTGTTGGGACTTCAATAAAGGTCTCTGTCAACGCCAACCCTGCAGTTATGCTCACCAGTGTGATACCTGCGGCGGGAATCACCCGGCAGCTTGTTTTGGGGGCCGGCGGCCCTTTCGCGGAGGCAGGGGGCTTCAGGAGGTCACGAGGAGCCTCTGCCAGCCAGGCTCACCCAGCCCCCCCCCCTCGGCCGCAACCTCACAATAGTCAGCTTTATTCTTTGGCCCGGTCCCCCATCCGCGTTCCGGCCCTTGTTCGTTGGTTACATTCTTACCCCGATAGGGAAGCCGCGGCCTATCTTCGCGAGGGTTTTACTTCCGGTTTTCGGATTCCGGTAGCTTCGCCGCCCGTTGCACGGAATCCTCGCAACCAGAAGTCAGTGAGGGAGCTGAGCAATGTGGTCAGGAGAAAGATCAATAAGGAAATTTCCCTCCAGCGTATCGCTGGCCCATTTGATGTACCTCCTTTCCACAATCTGCACCTCTCTCCCCTCGGCATCGTACCGAAGAAGGCTCCTGGCGAATTCCGGCTCATTCACAATTTGTCACATCCTGTTGACACTTCTGTGAATGACGTGATCCCACCTGAACTATGTTCAGTCAAATACGCATCTTTGGACCAGGCTATCAAGATGGTCAGAAGATTCGGTCAAGGAGCCTTACTAGCGAAATGCGACATTGAGTCGGCATGTCGGCTATTACCTATTCATCCCCAGGATTTTTGGTTGTTGGGATTTCAATTCGAAGGCGGTTTTTACTTCGATAAAGCCATGCCGATGGACTGCTCTGTAGCCTGTGCGGCTTTCGAGGCTTTCAGCACTTTTTTGGAGTGGGCTCTTCGGTCTAAAACTGGCCTGCAGGGGGTCTCGCATTATCTCGATGATTTTCTGATTTGCTCCGCCCCCGATTCAGGCTACTGTCGCCATGATGCAGGCCTTTGAAGAGCTCACAGGGGAACTAGGTGTCCCCTTGGCCGCGGACAAAACAGAGGGCCCGACCACGCAACTTACATATTTGGGTATCCTGTTGGATACCGTAGCTCAGACCTCTAGCCTGCCCATTGCAAAAATTTCAAAGCTCAAGGAGGTCATTCATGAGATGTTATTGCCTAAGAAAGTGACCTTGAGGCAGCTGCAATCGCTGCTGGGTCATCTTAACTTCGCCTGCAAGGTGGTGGCGCCTGGACGCCCCTTCTGTGCTAGGTTGAATAAGCGCACCGTGGGCCTGCGTTCACCGCATCATCATTTGCGGTTAACGCAGGACGAGAAGGCAGACCTCCTGATGTGGTTAGAGTTCCTGGATGACTTTAATGGTGTGTCGTTGTAGCAGGACGTCCTGAACCTCCACAATGACTTCCAGGTTAATTCAGATGCAGCCGGGTCCCTTGGTTTCGGCCTTTACTGGAATGGTCGCTGGTGTGCGCAGCGCTGGCCTTTGTCCTGGCTGAACTCCGATATTTCGCGCGACCTAACGTTCCTTGAGTTTTTTCCTATAGCAGTGGCTGTTCACATTTGGGTGAACGAATTCAAGGATCGCAGGGTCTGTTTCTGGTCGGACAACTTGGCCATCGTCAACGTCTTGGCAAAACAGTCCTCCAAATCCCCCAGGGTATCCGCCCTTCTTAGGGCCTTTGTATTGCAGTGCCTTCGTTTTAACATTATGTTTTCAGCCCGTTTCGTGCCGGGGGTTTCTAACGACATTGCTGACGCCCTGTCACCTTTTCAGATGGAGCGGTTCAGGTCGTTGGTTCCGGACGCCTTGCCACAGCCGGAGTTTTTCCCGGATCGTCTTTGGAACCTTGGAAGCTGCTAGTTTTGCAGGGAGTAGCAGCTTCAGTTTCCCCCTCCACCTTGCGGGCTTATCAGAAAGCGTGGACTGACTTCTTAACTTACCGTCAGCAGTCCATCGCAGTCGAGAGCTCGGCACGGCCTTCTTCGGCTCAGGTGTTGCAGTATCTGGCGCACCTTTTTCAATTGGGTAGGGCGGCTAAGACGCTTAAGTTACAATCTGCCGCCATTTCATTTTTCAGTAAATTGTTTTTCAACAAGGACCCTTGTGCTAAATTTGTGGTTTGCAAGGCTTTGGAGGGCTGGGGTAGACTGCATCCCCCCCGTCCACCGTCAAGACAGCCCATCACCTTTGACCTCCTTTGCGCAATGCGCGTCAAGTTGAGGTCAGTCTGTTGGTCTAAGTACGAAGCCCGCCTATTTTCAGCTGCGTTTGCGGTGGCATTCTTTGGTGCACTGCGAATAGGTGAAATAGTAAGGGAGGCAATCCGACCAGGTTCCTCTAGGGGTCTTTTATTACAGGATGTCCGCCTTTCGCCCTCGGAATTGTTGCTCTCTATTGGGAGCTCGAAAACTGATCAGCTGGGCAGGGGCTCAGCCATGCGTTTGCCTGCTACAGGACAGAGGGGCCCCTGCCCAGTTAGGGACGTCTCCAAATACTTGGCCGTTAGGCCTCCAGGAGACGGGCCCTTATTTAAACACATTGATAATGCTCCCCTGACAAGACAACAATTCACGAGAGTCATGAGGAAAGTGATAGCGGCGTGCGGTTGCTCGGCCGCTGATTACGCTCCTCATTCATTCCGTATCGGGGCTGCTACCACGGCCGCCCACTGGGGTTTGTCGGTAGACAGAATCAAAGACTTGGGGCGGTGGAAGTCCAACGCTTACAAATCCTATGTGAGGAAGCGTCGTTAATTTGCTTGTTTGTCTGTTCTCTCCAGGCCCTGAGGAAGTGCGGATTTGGATAGTTGGGCATTCCGTTGTCCACTGGGCGGGCGACCACGCCGCCAAATCCACCCTGGGGCTCCAGCTCAGCCTTCCACCCCACGTTCGTTTGACCTGGATGGGCAGGAGAGGGATGCGATGGGGGGAACTCCTCCCGTTGCTCCGTCGCGAGGTTTTTACTCTTGGGTTCCCTACTGCCTTGGTTCTGCAGCTGGGTGAAAATGACCTCCCTGATGTGGACTCTCTTTCCTTGCGTTTGGCCATGGAATCTGATTTGACGCATCTAAGGACTTTGATGCCGGGTGTTACAGTAATATGGTCCCAGCTGCTTCAGCGCATTGAGTGGAAGGGTAGCCTTCGCCCAGCTGCCACGGAAAAGGCCAGAAAACGCGTTAACAATGCAATTTCTAAGTTGGTTTTAGAGTTAGGGGGGTCTGTAATTTCTCACCCGGATATCACATTTAAGGCCACTTCCCTCTTTCGTCCCGATGGAGTTCATTTGTCCCCGGTTGGGAATGACACCTGGTTGAGGGATGTTTCAGAGGGTTTAAAAAGATGGCTAGGGTTATGAGTGTTGGCGGCAAGCCGAGGCGGCTTGTTTGGCCGTTAGGCTTTGGTTAAATGGTTTTGGAGGGACATGGCCTATAGGCCTATCCCCCAATTATTTGCTCCTTATAGAAGTATTCCGTTAAAGGAATCCTGGGGCTCAGGGACTCTAGTCCATCATCCGGCCTTAAGCAAGGATGGTGTGTCCATTACAGAGCCGAGCCTCGGGGAACACTCCTTGGGGGAAGGAGAGTACTGGGAAACCGTACCTCCAATCCCTTGGGGTGTTTACTTGACTTACCAACCGCGAGGTAAGTCGGAGTTGGTCCTGACCCAAATGGTCAGATGGAATTGGTCCTGCTCAACAGAGCAGATGGAATGGTCCTGACCCGGTGGTCAGATGGAAATGGTCCTGTCCCTTAGGGTGGACAGATGGATTAACCAAAGCCTAAGCCAACACTCGAATTTAATTTGTATTTTAAATAAAGTTGTGGCCAAAATTAATGCCAAAAACCAAACCATAATTATTGTGTCCGTTGTGAGTTATTGGGATTTCTTGGGGCCTTGTTACGCAACTCTAATTCCAAAAGGTGACAAAAAGATAGACCAGGTAGAAAATTTCAGGCCCATTTCTTTATTGAACGTTGATTATAAAATATTTGCAGGAATCATGGCAAGTCGATTAAAAGAAGTGCTGAATAGAATATTAGGGAATGATTAGCAAGGGTTTCTCCCCAAGAGAAAGATGAGTAACTATGTTAGGATCTTGTTAAACTTATTGATTGGAATCCCGGCCAGAAAACCGCTCTCATATTTCTAGACGCGGAGAAAGCCTTCGATAATGTGAATTGGGATTATATGTTGAAAATAATGAAAAAAGTGGGAATAGAAGGAAATTTTCTAAGAGGTGTAAGTACAATATATAAAAAACAGAAGGGTACATTGATAATAAATGGGGAATTATCGGAGGTAATAGAAATATCGAGAGGAACAAGACAGGGATGTCCACTCTCCCCCCTACTCTTCATACTTACAATAGAGAGCTTGCTAAAAGAAATAAAGATGATAAGATCAGAGGAATAAGAGTGGGAGAAAGCATTTATAAAATCCGGGCCTTTGCGGATGACATTATTATAATATTAGATGATCCCCTAGAAACAATTGGAAGTTTGGAAAAAGTTTTTAAAAATTATGGTGAGGTATCTGGGAGTTCTGGGAGAACTCCCAGAAGTGCAAGCTGGATTTCGAAAGGGCAGAGGAACCAGAGACCAAATAGCAAACATGCGCTGGATTATGGAGAAAGCTAGAGAGTTCCAGAAAAACGTCTACTTCTGCTTCATTGACTATGCAAAAGCCTTTGACTGTGTCGACCACAGCAAACTATGGCAAGTTCTTAAAGAAATGGGAGTGCCTGATCACCTCATCTGTCTCCTGAGAAATCTCTATGTGGGACAAGAAGCTACAGTTAGAACTGGATATGGAACAACTGATTGGTTCAAAATTGGGAAAGGAGTACGACAAGGTTGTATATTGTCTCCCTGCTTATTTAACTTATATGCAGAATTCATCATGCGAAAGGCTGGACTAGATGAATCCCAAGCCGGAATTAAGATTGCTGGAAGAAATATCAACAACCTCAGATATGCAGATGACACAACCTTGATGGCAGAAAGCGAGGAGGAATTAAAGAACCTTTTAATGAGGGTGAAAGAGGAGAGCGCAAAATATGGTCTGAAGCTCAACATCAAAAAAACCAAGATCATGGCCACTGGTCCCATCACCTCCTGGCAAATAGAAGGGGAAGAAATGGAGGCAGTGAGAGATTTTACTTTCTTGGGCTCCTTGATCACTGCAGATGGTGACAGCAGTCACGAAATTAAAAGACGCCTGCTTCTTGGGAGAAAAGCAATGACAAATCTAGACAGCATCTTAAAAAGCAGATACATCACCTTGCCGACAAAGGTCCGTATAGTTAAAGCTATGGTTTTCCCAGTAGTGATGTATGGAAGTGAGAGTTGGACCATAAAGAAGGCTGATCGCCGAAGAATTGATGCTTTTGAATTATGGTGCTGGAGGAGACTCTTGAGAGTCCCATGGACTGCAAGAAGATCAAACCTATCCATTCTTAAGGAAATCAGCCCTGAGTGCTCCCTGGAAGGACGGATCGTGAAGCTGAGGCTCCAATACTTTGGCCACCTCATGAGAAGAGAAGAATCCTTGGAAAAGACCCTGATGTTGGGAAAGATTGAGGGCACTAGGAGAAGGGGACGACAGAGGACAAGATGGTTGGACAGTGTTCTCGAAGCTACGAACATGAGTTTGACCAAACTGCGGGAGGCAGTGCAAGACAGGAGTGCCTGGCGTGCTATGGTCCATGGGGTCACGAAGAGTCGGACACGACTAAACGACTAAACAACAACATCTGGCTTTAAAATAAATGCAAAAAAAAAACAAAAATAATTACAAAAATCTGAGGGAAAAACGAAATTGGAAAATTAAAATAAAAAGTGGATTGGGAAATAGTGAAGAAAGTAACATACCGGTATTTAGGAATTGAAATTACAGCAATTAAAGTAAAGCAAGATTAGAAGAAAGTAGGAAAAGGGAAGTGATGTGATGTATGAGCGGTAGGGAGTCAATTTTTAATTTGTATGTTTATTGTATTGATTGCAATGGTTTGTTTTTTGTATTTTTTATGATTTATGTTATGTGTTATGAAATATTATTTCGTGTATGATTTTGTGTTTCCGTGTATGATTTTGAGTTTTCTTTGGTTTTGTTGTATTTTTCTTTTGTAAACCATGATTTCTTTGTATTTGTTTTTTGTGTGGGTTTTTTTCTTTTTCTTTTCTTATAATTTTGTATTATTTTGAAGAGTTGAAATAAAGTCTTTTTTATATATAAAAAAAAGGAATTCAAGTTCATCAGAGTCATCTTCCTGCCACCCAACACCACCCCCCTCATCCAGCCGATGGACCAGCAATTGATTGCCCTCTTTAAGAAGTTGTACATGAGGGAGCTGTTTCCGGCGTTGCCTGGACATGACGGATGGGTCAGGCATCACTCTGGCTGACTACAGGAAGCACCATTTTGATATCGCAAGCTGCCTGCAGCTCCATCTAAATTGTGTGGGACAGTGTCAGCCAGAGGAACCTCAACAGTTACTGGAAGAACTTGTGGGCAGCCTGCATTGCCTCCACTGAATCCAGCACACAGGAGCAGGCCGTGGTAGAGGAGATCGTCTCCCTGGGGTAGACCATGGGCCTGCAGGTTTCAACACAGGACGTGGAAGAATTGGTCGAGGGACACAACCTTGAACTTCCCACAGAGGACCTGTTGAGCCTGCAGGAGCAGGAGCAGCAAGGGGTGCAGCCACACACACCTGAGGAGCAGGAGGAAGAGCAAAGGCAGTTGGCTTCATCGTTCTTATAAGAGGGCCTGCAAACTGTGGGACAGCTGCAGACCTTTGTGAACGATCTCAGTGAGGATCAGGCTGCAGCCCAGGAAGCTGTGGAGCACTTTGATAATGTGGTCGTTGCCCCATGGCGAGCAATGCTCCGCAAGAGGCAGTGGCAGCAGACCATGGACCGGTTTGTGGTGAAGCAAGCAAGGCAGGAGGAAGAACTTTGCTGTTCTTCCCAGTTGTCACCCTCTGCCGCCTCTGCCCAGAAAGAATGACTTCTTTGGTTTGAAAATTAAAAAGTTCATGGCAGTTTACATTTCCTGTTTTCCTATTCCCAAGTTGAGGTGTGTGGTGTAAAGAAACGTAACTTGAGGGTGAGGCATGTTCCTTCGAAGAGTGCCTGCCTTAGAATTGCACACAAGTGTCCTTAACGTGTTCCAAAGCTGAGGTGTGTAATTGTGGCATTTCACCTCTAGAGGGCCTAGAAGGGGTTAAGTTGCCAGGGAGGGAAACGACCAATGGGAGCTCTCCAGCCAGAAGCAGGGTGTATATAGAGAGAAGCAGGCAGGCAGGAGAGGGAGATGAGGAGAGTTGAGGAGAGTTAGATGTGAGGAGAGTGAGTTAGATGAGAGGAGCTGGTGTGAAGATAAGAGCTGGTTATTGTTGTGGTGGCTGTTAAATAGTGGTCATCAAACCAGCAGATAAAGGGGGAGCAATTGTTATTCTTAATAAACGTGATTATGTTACGGAAGCAACAAGCCAATTAAGAAACACGACCTTTTATCAATCTCTACCTGGAGATCCAACTGCCACAGTTAAAAGCAAGCTGAATGTCTTGCTGCATGAGGCAGTAGCTTTAGGATACATCAAAGACACACTGGCTGACTTCCTATGCCCAGAATATTCCAGAACTCCTGTGTTTTACACACTTCCTAAGATACATAAGGGTAAAACACCACCACCTGGTAGACCCATTGTTTCTGCCTCTGGGTCCCTTCTAGAGAACTGCGCAAAATATTTAGAGTCCTTTTTGCACCCCTTTACGATACAAACACCTGCATACATAAAAGATACCAAACATTTAATTTCCCTTATTGAAAATTTATCAGTTACAGATGAAAGTATCATTGCCACATGGGACGTAGCGTCTTTATATACTAATATTCCTCTTGAAGATGCTCAATCCATTATACGAGAACTGTTTATTGAACACCAACAGTCTTCCCCCCCCCCCCCGATGCATTTTCTTATGGATTTATTGGATCTGGTTCTGTCCAACAATTACTTTAGATTTGGGTCTCAATTTTACCTGCAAAAAAAAGGAGTTGCAATGGGCTCTAGATGTGCCCCCAGCATTGCAAATTTATATATGAGGGAATTTGATTTAACACATATTTTTAACAATAATCCTTTCAGTGAGCATTTGTTATATTATGGCCGTTACATTGATGACCTTTTGTTTATTTTTTCTTCAAACATCTTTAAGAGCTTTGATAACTGGATCAATCGAGTGAATCCTCATTTAAAATTTGACGGCAAATTTAGTTGCAATAGCCTACCTTTCTTAGATGTGGAGGTTTGCATAAAGAATACAAAGGTCATTGTACGTCCCTATCGAAAGAGCATTGATAAGAACTCATTATTGCATTATACCTCCAATCATCCCAAACACTTACGTGACAATCTACCAACAGGTCAATTTCTTAGACTCAGACGTAATTCAACTAAATTACAGGATTTTGTTGTACATTCTAAGCAACTTGCTATTTCCTTAACACAACGTGGCTACCCCTCAACAGTAATTGACTCAGCCTTTCATCAAGCCCAGTCGAAAGATAGAACTTTGCTTTTAGAAAATCGAGTTAATAGTACCACAACTCCTGATTCTCAACGTATTGTAGTTTCCTTGGAATATAATCATCTCACATCCGACATTGTTAAAATTATAAAGCGACATTGGCACATTTTAAGGGATATCCCTGGCTGTAGCACCACCCCCCTTTTTGCTAAACGCCGAACAACGTCTTTCAAGGATAAGTTGGTTCACTCTGATACCAGGGCAATTTCTAATCAATCCCTTCTTTCTAATACCCCACGAGGCTTCTATAAATGCGGACATTGCACCGCATGTAAGTTTGCGTTACAGGTAAAGGAATTTTCTAACGCCACTGGATATAGATTTATTATCCATTCCTTCGCCACCTGTGCTATCTCACGCGTAGTGTACGTTATCCGATGTCCATGTGGGCTATTTTATATCGGCCACACACTTAGACCAGTCAAAGTCAGAATTTCTGAACACAGATCAAGAATTAGGAACACTGTTTGGGATGCCCCACTCGTTAATCATTTCATGGAGGCATCACATTCAGATCAGGATTTGGCCTTTTTTGTTATATGGGTTTATTCAGGTCCTGGGGAATTGGCCCAAAAGAGACTCATGCAACAGGAAACCAAGTTCATTTTCTTGTTCAATTCCCTACATCTCAATGGTTTAAATTCTGAGATTGATTATAGTGCCTTTTTGTGATTCATCTTTTTATGTAATACTATTTTAGATTTGGTTGATTTGTCAGGCTTTGTTCCATGGACTGTCTCTTTAAGAATGTATGATTGATCCCTCTGATTGTCTACACCTGTTGATTTGTAGCCAAGACCTTTATATTGAGTTTGTGATCCTTTGGACTATGCATTTAACATATGGCATTTCACTTGAAAGCTTATAGTTTGTATTAACTTACTTGTGCAAGGTATGTACTTTCCTTTGAAAATTTCTTATTGTAATTTTATTGTAATTATTGTTCCTTGACTATTGTATTTGTATGTTTCTATGATATTTTGTCAATATTCTTTCATACAATGTAGTTATCAACTGAAAAAGCCCATTTTGGGCGAAACAGGGATGTACCCGGGAACCTTGTCTTTCCTTTTCCTATGGACGGTACCTGTGTGCTGAGCCTGGCACCGGTGGGACACATTCGCTACCATTCCTTGGACTTGGGCCCACCACGCCCTCCTGCCAGTGAACCCACGAGCGTCTGGTCTGCGCCTGCTGCGCCTCTTTTCTTTGGGGACTCCTCCAATATCTTATTTGTTTGGACTGCAATCTCTATTAACACTTTAAGTTTTGGGACTGTACCCTCGCCTTTGACATAGTTTGCTTTTGTGTATATAATAAGAATTTTTGTACTCATTCTGTATTAGTTTATACATTTATTATAGCCAGTTACGGTAGTGTATGGTTTGAAGGTATTCGTAACTGAGGTCTATGTTGTAGCTTGTGACGTTTGTCAGCGTAGGGGCACAGGCAACGACAAAACAAGGCAAAGTTATGTCCTTTACCAGTGATATCCACTCCCTTTCAGAGACTGGGACTGGATATAATAGGACCTTTGCCCAGAGCAACCCAGAGAGGGAATCGGTATATTCTCTCGATTATTGATTATTCCACAAGATACCCTGAAGCAATTCCATTGAGTAGCATAGATACTGAGAAAGTGGCTGAGGCTTTGATAAATTATATGAGCAGGCTAGGATTTGCAAGTGAGATTGTAACGGATTTAGGAACATCTTTTACCTCACGTTTGATGAAAAAACTGTGGGAGATGTGTGGGATTCAACATATAACATCAACGCCTTATCACCCTGAGACCAATGGTTTAGTGGAAAGATTTAATGGATCATTAATTAGGATCCTCAAAGCGTACGCAGCTGAGAATCCTAACAATTGGGATAGGAAATTGCAACCTATGCTGTACGCATATCGCGACATACCTCAAGAGAGCACCGGGTTTAGTCCATTCGAGTTGTTGTTGGGACGAAAAGTTAAGGGGCCGTTAGACTTGCTAAGAATGAATTGGGAGGAAAATCCGGAACAAGATCCAAAAACAGTACTAGATTACATGTATGATTTGTAAAACACTTTAAAAAGATCACTAGAGATAGCTGGGGAAAATCTCAAGGCTGCACAAACAAAACAAAAGACTTGGTATGATAAAAGAAAGCCAGGGAAAGAACGTTTGAACCCGACAGCGAGGTGTTGTTATTGAGACCAATTAGAGGGAACAAAATGCAACTGGCATGGGAAGGACCTTATAAGATAGTGTCAAAATTGAGTGAAGTGAATTATGTCATCCAAAAAGGAGAAGAAGGGCGGAAGGTAGTACATGTAAACATGTTAAAGCCATATTTTAGGTCTGAATGCTGGACGTTATAAAAATGGCTCCTACACTAACCCCACAACAGCGGGTAGAGGCTACCAAGATCCTGCAAGAATATGCCAGTATTTTCAGTGACACTCCGGGGAAAGCTAAGGGAGTGGTGCACTGTATTGATACCGGGGATGCAAAGCCAATTGCTATAAACCCTTACAGAATAACTGGGGAGTATGTGAATAAAGTAAGCAAAGAGGTCAGGGAGATGCTGAAAGCGGGAATTATAATCCCATCAGAAAGCCCCTGGGCGGCCCCCCCTAATATTAGTAGAGAAACCAGATGCATCATTGAGAGTTTGCCTGGATTTTCGGAAATTAAACCACGTGACGGAGGCAGATGCATATCCAATGCCACGTCTAGATGATCTAATAGAGGTGATAGCCCAATGTCAGTATATCACCTGTTTGGACTTGACAAAGGGGTACTATCAAGTACAAATGAATCCTAAAGACCAAGAAAAGACAGCTTTTAGAAGTCCACTAGGGTTGTTTGAATTTACTGTCATGCCATTTGGGTTAAAAAATGCACCAGCAACATTTCAACGGCTGGTAGATAAAATCCTGACTGGGTTAAGAACATTCACGATGGCGTATATAGATGATATTGCTGTATATAGTCCAACTTGGGAGAGTCACAAGGAGCATTTAAAGGAAGTGTTCTCCCGAATTAAGGAGGCTGGCCTGACAATCAAAGCTAGTAAATGTCAGATAGGAGGCTCCACTATTAAATACCTGGGACATATGGCAGGAGGAGGTGTGATGAAGCCGTTAGAAACTAAAGTGAATGACATTGCCACCTGGCCTACACCTACCTCCAAAAAGAAAGTTAGAGCCTTCCTAGGACTAGCTGGATATTATCGAAAGTTTATACCGGCATTCAGTGAGATAGCAGCCCCTTTATCTGATTTAACCAAGAAGAAAGAGCCAGACAAGGTGCAGTGGACGCCCGAGTGTCAGAAGGCCTTTGATGCTTTAAAAAGTGCCTTAACATCTGGACCGGTCCTCGTGGCACCCAATTATGAGGAGTTCACCATCTACACAGATGCGTCCAACACCGGGATCGGGGCCGTGCTGTGTCAACCAGACGAGAAAGATGACCTGCACCCAATCACCTTCATCAGCAAGAAGTTGCTTCCAAGAGAGAGACATCTATCAACCGTGGAACGGGAGTGCCTTGCGATCTACTGGGCTTTGCAGAGACTCCAGCCGTATGTCTGGGGCCGGAAATTCACCCTATGTACGGATCATTCACCATTACTGTGGTTGAGGACAATGAACAATAACAGTAAGTTAATGAGGTGGGCCCTCCAACTACAAGACTTTAATTTTACCATAAAAACTGTAAAAGGGTCCTTGAACACCGTGGCGGATGCCTTGTCCAGGAGACCGGAGGGAGAGGACTGAGTGGACATTGGAAAAAAAAAGTTGTTTTATGCATTTAGAAGTGGTATGTATATGTGTATATTTGGATGGGAGGAGGTAAAGGTAAAGGTATAAATGTTGTATTTTGAACTATTGTTGTTTGAACAGGAGAGTAACTGTGAGAAGTTAACCCTCCTGTTTCAAACTTAATTAAGGGGGGAGGTATGTGGCGTTTCACCTCTAGAGGGCCTAGAAGGGGTTAAGTTGCCAGGGAGGGAAACGACCAATGGGAGCTCTCCAGCCAGAAGCAGGGTGTATATAGAGAGAAGCAGGCAGGCAGGAGAGGGAGATGGAGAGTTGAGGAGAGTTAGATGAGAGGAGCTGGTGTGAAGATAAGAGCTGGTTATTGTTGTGGTGGCTGTTAAATAGTGAGATAGACAGGATACAGTGTTATGAATTTAGTGATAATTATTATTAGTTATATTTAGAGGTAATAGGCCGGTAATTCATATTTAGAGGTATTAGGCCGGTATAGGAACCATCTGTGATTTTTGAAACCGTTTAAGCTTTGTACAGTAACCAATACGCATAAGAACATTCAATAAACCATCTTGTTTTATTTTACTATATTCCTGGTCTGAGGTGTGTGAGTGATTGAAAGTATTTGTTTGTCGTAGGCACATCACCAATAGACCGTCAAACGTCCGGGGGTGATGTGCAGGTCAGAGTGACCGCGACAGTAATGCTTTAAAATGTTGGCTGAGGCATGTTCATTGTGCCTGCCCGTCTTTGAAAAGCACTGCAGTGACCTGCATCAGGTCCCCCCAAAAATGATAAAGTGCTGTTGTAAATGTTTATTTTTGAAAAGTAATGTTGCTGTGTGTAACGGGTTAACACTATTTGTGATTTATTTTTTAACCTGACCTGTCAAGGGTTAACCCACACTCAAGGCTGGCTGGCTGAACATTCTACAAGGGGAGGAATGCTTGTGTTTAAAAGGGAGGAGCCGCTTGTCAGTTAGTAGAGGGTTTGGGAGAATGGGAGCGTGTGTGGTTAATAAAAAAAGGTCTTATAGTTAGGATAGGTTTGGAAAAGATATATACATTGAATGTTTGACAAAGGTGAAATAACAAAAACCAAGCTATTCTACCGAAGAATAGTGGGTAGAAGGATGAAGACACAGCTCTTAAAACAACCAGCTCTTTATTCTAGCTCTCAGTCCAGACTGGAAAACAGCTTAGCCGACTGGCTTATATAGTACTCAGTAACTTGCAACAGTAACAAACTTCCCCTAGCTACCCAATCTGTGAACAGCACTCTCAATCCTTCATTTGCATGTTGTGGACCTGAGTGAGAACTGCAGCCACAGTGGGCAGGGTAAGAACTGCAGCCACGTTGGCCAGAAGGAGTACTGCAGTCAACTTAATACTTAACAGGTGAAATAACAAAAACCAAGCTTGTACACATAAAACCATAAAGTATTCATTATGACTAGAAGCTAATAAATATTCATCATTTAAGTGCCAGTGTCGTCTGTATTATTTTCCAGCAAGGTATCAGCACTTGTTTAGGTGGAGACACCGCAAAGGACAAAACTTCCTACAAGAGAAGAATGAATAGTTTGTGTCTTCGAGTCTCACTGAGGGAGCTGAATAGGAGCACAAACCTAAAAAGTGTCATACAGTGTCGCCTCAGTGGAGAGCTAATCTTTTGCAGTGGGGGAGGTTCAGGGAGAGTGAACCCCTTTCCCTTTCGTCCACAGTAAAGTCTTGTAAATAGTCCAAAAGGTGCAAATGTTACCTGGCCACGTGTGCTGGAAGAAAAACCTCATTACTATCAAGCCCACGGGGTAGAAGGGTTTACAGCAAGGCGAAAGGGAGAGGGAGGTTAGTTTTACCTCAGGATTCCCTAGTAGCTCTTTATAGAGGTTGAAGTGAAAAAGATGAAAGAAAGGGATTTTGACGCAGTTTGCATGCCTTTAAAGTGCACTTGATAAAAGAGTTTTGCACAAAAAACTGGGTGTCTGGGTCTTTTCCCTAGGCTCCGGAACAAATTAATCCATTTCCAATGCATTCCTATGAGAAACCACTTTTCGACTTACGAACTTTTTGACCTACGAATGTGCATTCGGAACGGATTAAGATCGCAAGTCGAGGGACCACTGTACTACTGGTTCCTTGGTGACATCTTCCCAAGCACTGATATGGTTTCTCCCCTGTATGGAATCTCTCGTGCAGTTGACTAGGAGGGATCCCCCTCCCCAAAACCCTGAACGCTGGCTGCTCTGGGAAATGCTTTTTCACCATTCAGAAGCACAAATGCTCAACGCTGGAACCACCATCAAACATATCCAAGTTGGGACATGTGGTGACACTACATAAGGGCTTCTACAATGGCAAACAGCTTGGTTTTCTATCGCTTTCCCCCTTTGACTTTTGGAACTTGTGTTCTTTGGAGCCAACAAACTTGTTGAAAAACCACACAAATTTATTGGGAAGGACACCCCCCACCCCAGCTACTGTGCATTATGGGTGGGAACAGAGAAGTGGCCCCCATCAGAAGGGTGGTTTCGTGGGCTGCACACAGATAATCCTACCCGTTGGGAGAGATATTTTACGAGTCTATAAAGCAAGAGCGCAAATTAATGGTCCCCACAGTGCTCCTTATGCTCAGAAACTAGACTTAGGCTAGGTCATTATAAGAGACGTCTGCCTTGGAAGCATACACAAACCAACCTCTGTTAACAGCATACCCGGTACTTACAAGCATACTAGAGAATGGACGTCCATCTCTTTACCAACCATGCCAGAACCATATCCTCATAAAAGAATTACCTAACAACAAAAAGCCATTTCTCTAGTCCCGTCGTAGGCCCCTCTAGTGACGACCTTGCTTGGGACCGCGACATGGATCGTCTAGGATGTACAGTCTTCCAAAGAACAAGAGATGACAATAAGGTGGCAATGTCTATTACAGAGGATAAAATGTTCTTACAGAAAAAAGGAACAGGAAGCATCAGCTCCAAAGCCGCCTCTGCAAAGGAAGCTGCCGCAAAGGCTCAGGGCAACAGCAGCAACCAAAAGGAATCCTGTAGGGCAGCTGCCACTCACCCTGCTGGCCAGCACCCAAACCTTGGCTCAGGAGGCCACGACCCAAGTTCCTGGTGCAGCCGCCCAGGAAGAGCCCCAAACCCACCCCTGTTGTGGCAGTCAAGCCTTGCAAAGCAAACAAATCTTCCAAGGCTGGGGTAAAACAGAAGCTGCCCAAGAAGCGAAAAGCTGGCAGCTGGGGATGCTGGCCTGGGCAAGCAGAAGGGAAAGAAGAGTGAGGTAGATGTGCCAAAAGGCTTAAGAAGAGGAAATTCAAAAACCAAGCAGCGAAAAACCAAGGGGAAAAGGCAGCAAGGAGAAGAAAGCTGGTAGGAAGAAAAAGATCGAAAAACCATTTACCCCGCAGGGATGTCTTATCTGCGATAGTCTTTATGATCCATTGGGGTTTGCAGCACCCGTCACAATTTAAGGTAAAGCCTTACTTAGAGACTTAACTCGTGAGACATATGACTGTGATGCTCCACTACCCACTGAAAAAAGGAACTCCTAGGTGGAGTGGGAAAATTCTCTGACAACCTTCATAGCAGAGGTTTCAGCCATCATCAATGTCAGGCCTTTAACCAGTTAATGAACAAGCAGTGTCTCAAATCGTAGGAGACCCCTGCTGCCTGACCCGGAAGGGAAAGATGATTTTGACACTGTATTAATTGGGGTGCGGAGTGTGTGTGAAGTGCATCTACTAGTAGTTCCTTGGTGACATCTTCCCAAACATTTATATGGTTTCTCCCCTGTATGGAATCTCTCATGTGGTTGACTAAGAAGGATCCCCACCCCCATTCATGAGTGAGCTAACACTTGCCCTTGGGGACCGTTACAAACAAGGCATGGCAATTCTCTTCAGTCTGCATTTCAGCCCAGAACTAACTGGTTCCAAGAATGGTGAGGAAAGAATTAATTATCCATTCTGCCTTCTTACTTTCCACAAGTATCTTCCTGCTGTGAATCCCTCACGCCCCTAGCTCCCAAGTGGATGGAAAGGGTTATTTGTTGGGGAAAGCGCCAGAGGCATACCCAGGGGGGCAGTTGCCCCCCTAGAACACAGGCGTACCCAGGGGGGGTACGCCACTAGAAGCTTAAAAAGGAAAGAGAAAAGCTCGTGGCGCGGCACACGCTTTTGTTCTTCTCTCGGTCTTTTTTTCCAGGGCAGGGAAAAGAGCAGAGGACTGTCCCTTCTACTTGGGGGGCGTGGACGTTGGCCACGCCCTCTGGGGATCCTGGCCACATCATCGCCAGCCAGCCAATTGGGTGGCTGGAGGTGGGGGGCATGGCCAGGCCCCTTTTTGCAGGGATTTTTCGATGCATTGTTGCTCTGCCACGCTAACGCTTGCCTCCAGACAGTCCTTGTCGGCCTGCTGCGCAGAGGGGAACGGGCCCTCGCTGTAGCCGCCTCCTAGGTGTGGCTGCCGCTTCACACTCGTGGCGGATCTCTGCCTGCCTGGCTGGATCCCTGCCTTCTTGTCGACCTCCACCAGGTGAGTCTGTGAGCGTGTGTGCTTCGGGGGACCTCTGGGTTGGACCCAGGGGGTGTGAGGGGGGGAGCTGCAGAGGTTTGGGGGTGTTTGTTTTTTCCCCGAAATGGCAGGAAAGCTGAATTTGGGAGGGAGGATCCGACAGCACACGGGCAAGGAGAGCGCCTGCAACAGCAGACCGACGGGTGTGGGTGGGAGGTGGAGAGGAGAAAATGGAAGAGATGGCAGATGCTGCCCCCCTTCCTCAGTACCCAGATTCCCCCTTTCTTTTTTTCTTTTTGCTTCCGCAGCTGTGATCGGATGGAGGCTGTTTCGGGTCGGATCCTCCTTCTGCATGTGCGCCGCTGTGGGCTGGGCTGCGAGGAAAAGCCTCTCCGCGCTGGGAAGGGGCAGCAATTCATGTGGGTGCAGGGAGGGTTTGCCCTACCTCTCGGGGGGGGCTGATGGGGAAAAAAGGCACGTTTTTGCAGTCGCCGCTCCACACCTTCTAGAAAGCAGCAACATCTCTTGGGGCTCTACTGGGGCTATGCGGAGGGGGCTTCTGGGCTTCCCAGGTGGGCATGGCAGAGGCATGCTAATTCGCACCGCGCCAAATATGGGGCTCCGCTGGAATACCTGGATGGCTTTCCCGTACCGGAGGTCAAAGTTTCTACAAACAAGGCCAAGGATATCATTCCTGGGACTCACCTCTCCTCTAAGATTAGGAAGAGGATCCTGGAGGGGCGATATGTGGACATTTTCCAGCTCGCCAGCAACACGCATGAGCCCCTGGGAGCCTGAGGGGAGAGCCTATTGGACCAGACTCCCTGTCTCTCCCTGTAGGGTTTCCCCTTGTTGACAAGGTGAGTTTATTTCTGTCCTTAGGTGACAGTTGGAGAACCAATGCCTACGCAACCACTCACTGGTTTGATTTGTATTCAATAAAAGTTGTGGCCAAATTCATGCCAAAAACCATTAAACTAAAATTCTGTCTATGGCGTGAGTTATTTGAGGGGTGGTTTTGGGGACCTCCACATGCAATGTATTTTTCAAAGGAGCTGAGTCTAACTTGTCGTCTGACTTGTCTGCAGGCAAATATAATGCTAAAGTTATCACGTCATTTTATTTTATTTTTTGGATGAACGATTGTTAATGGTTTGTTTACTATGTTATTTTGTATGATTTTCAGGTGGAAAACCTATCAAATGACAAAGGACGATGAGAGTAGTGAAACCAATGAAGATGGAACTAAACGGACCAAACTATCGGATACTATTTTGGATCAAGGGTCCATTGATTCTTCACCTGCTCCTGGAACTGAGACCTCTGCAACAATTCAGCAATATGATGGCTGTCATGAAAATGACATTGGACGCTATCTTCAGCGCACACTTGATTTGCCTCCAGAAAAAAAGAAGGGATTGCTGACAAATCCCTGGGTGCCACCACCAGAATGATTTTGGTTCTGATGCCAGCCATCTGAAAAGAAAATTCAACCGCCGATGGTTAGCCCAATATACTCCGTGGTTGGTTTACTCAAGTTTTTTAAAAGGTGTGCTTTGTGCATGCTTTTTTTTATTTGAATGAAAAAATCATATGAATTCATGAGGATCCATTTAAAATCATCTGGATCTGCGTTTTACCGTCCCTGACCATGTTTTTGGGCCACGGTTTTGCCAGGAAGCTGTGATCCTTGATTTTTGTGGTGCAGGCTGTACCCCTGGGCATGATATGTGATTTGACGGTGAGTTATGGGTGGCCCGATGCAAATAGTGTGAGGTTCCATGAGGATCCGTGCTTCAAAAATCACATTTTTGTGCCATTGCGACCACACGAAACAGTGGGTGCGTGATTTTTTTGGTGGTGCCTACAGACTAAGATGTGGTCTAGAGTATCATGGTGGTTTTATTTTGTTTCTATATAAAAATCATATGAATTCATGAGGATCCATGCCTCGGAACCAAGTTTTTGTGGTGCTGCAGGGCAGCAAAGTTTTGGATCCACGTTTTTTATCGTCCAGTCTGTAGTCGTGGCTTCCAGATGTGATATGACACTGGATTTGTTGGAGTTGTTTTTTAAAAAGTGGAGGATCCATGAGGATCCGTGTAGATCCGCGTTTTACCTTCTTCCTGCTTGGTGTTCACTGCGTTCTGTTTCCTCCATCAACTTGTACAGTAAAAGGAGTTTGGGGTTCATTCATAATCAGGCCTTACAGGAAATTTAAAGATATTCACGAAGATTGCAGAAAACACATCGGCAGTCATTATTACAAAACGTCCACAGCTGCTGCGAAAGCATTCCTGCAAGATGTCCCCGTAGATGTCCAGTTGCAAAGTTATCACCAAAAGACGATTGAAGAAAACAAAAATTGTCATCAATTATTTCTTGCATCTTATTTTGTGGAACTCATGATCAAGAAGAGGTGGCAAGAATACAGAGGAATTATACCAGAAAGATATGGAGGTCTCATACACCCCAAGTAGTGTGGTTGCTGACCTTGAGCCAGACATCCTAGAGAATAGAAATTTAAAAACTTTCAAGCAAATAATTGCAATAACTACCATAATAAAGCACTGCTATAAAGCTCATTAACCCCATAGGGAATAATGAGGATTGTGGAAGGGCCATACAAAAAAAAACCCCTGTGTGTGTTAAGGGGTGGGTCTAAGAGAGAGACAATGTGATTGGGGGGCTGCACCCCCGCAATGGTGCGGGGCTGGGGCCATTACAGAGCACAGGCCTTGGGGAACATTTCTGGTCGAGGGGAGACTGCCTGCGCACAGCTATCTCCTCTCCCATGGGGTGTTTACTTGACTTTCCTACCATAGGAAGGTCGGACCTGGTCCTGTCCCACCGTGGGACAGAAGATTAACCAAAGCCTAAGCCAACACTCAATTTAAAATTGTAATTTAAATAAAGTTGTGGCCAAAACCATGCCAAAAGCCCAAACCAAAAATGATGTGTGTTGTGCGAGTTATTGTGGGGATTTTCTGGGGCCTCGGCATGCAATTATATATAATAAAATTTTTGTTCATTTTGCCTTTTCTGTGCTGAAATGTCACAACCTGGACGACCATGGCTCCCCCCCCCCCCAGATTTGATCCTGGGTATATGCCAAAAAGGTGGAGTTTGCAGCCCTATAAAAGCAGCAATCAGAAAAACACACCCAAGGCCAAATTGCAGGATTAAGCAGCACTTCTTTTAAAAGATTCTGTGTTGCCCCTCGTCACCAGGCAAAGAAGGTGGAGGCCACAGGTTTTGTACCTACACCTAAATACTCCCTTTCCAAACAAGGATTGATGTTCATAAGATTATTCGCCAAAGTAAGCTTAATTTTTGCAGGCAAAATTTCCAGCCTACTTTTCTGAGAATAAAGTCCCGATTTAATCCAACAACCCATAATCATCACATTCTAACATACCGGTCTTTAGTGCTAAGAGATATAGAGGAAATTGAACGCAAGAAACAATATAAATCCGTTAATTTATCCAGGGAAGAGAACATTATTATTAGAGAGATTGCTGATAAAAAACATCTTGTTATCAAACAAGCGGACAAGGGTTGTAGTTTTAGATAAAACTGTATATGAACAGGAGGCCTTACAACAGTTGAGCAATCATTATTATTGACCTATGAATTATGATCCTACCCATGAGGTCAGATGTAAGCTTTTATTGATAGTCCAAGAGGCATCTGCACTTGGCATAATATCTGACTAGTTAGCAGAATTTTTAGTACCAGAACATTGCCGTGTTCCGATTTTCATAAGGGAATTCCCCCCCCCCGGCCGCCCCATCATTTCTGGATCTGAGTCCTTTCTTGAGCCTGCAGTGCAATTCTTGGACTCTATATTGAATCCGTTGGCAAAAAATACTCCATCTTATATTAAGGATACTCAACATTTTATTTCAGTTATAGAGGGTCTCACTGTTCCCCAAGGTGCTATATTAGCTACCTGGGATGTTGAAGCACCTTATACTAATATTCCATTAGATAGGCTGCGTAGCCTGGTTGAACAAATGCTATATGATAATAATCAAAAAAGACCCACCAGTACACATATTACTTGATTTGCTGGACCTAATCCTTGAAAATATTTTTTTTTCGATTTAAATAAGAGTTTTATTTTCAGTGCAGAGGGGTCGCCATGGGCGCCTGTTGTGCATCTTCCCTTCCCTGCATTTACATGCGTTATTTTGATTTGGAATATGGGAATCCCTCTCCCATACTTTGTATTACCCCCATGCATAAGTCATTCCAGAAGATCAGCTGCAGCCGTGGCCACCAGTCTCAACCACAGAGATTCAACAACTGATTGACCAATTAAAGAATGGGAAAGCTCCTGGAAATGATTTCATACCGGCAGAGCTTCTTAAAACCAATGCTAACTTAACTGGTGGGCCCCCTTGCTAGCCTCATTGTTTTCATATATAGATAGAACAGCACAGATTCGTAGATAGAGGGTGCCAAGACTGGGAAATCTGGTTTTCCTACCTGTAGTGAAGTAGATAAAGGAGTTGTTTATTGCCACAAAGTGTTTGTCCTATTTGTGATTGGCTGGTTTGAATCGTGGTTGGAAATCTCTGTAAAAGTGAATAAAATACCCTGGGGGGGTGTGAGAGATCCAATCTATTCTCTGCTCTTCTCTCTTTTGTCTCTCTCTCGGGGCTTTGCTGGCAAGGTTCCTGTGTCTGTGTGTTTTTTCTTTGCACTCTGTACATGTGGGTGACACTACAATCCATCATCATTCCCATATATAAAAAAGGTTCCAGGGATGACCCTGCCAATTACAAGCCCATAAGCCTTTTGAATATAATAAGCCAATTATATGCTAGACGTCTTAGCGGGAAACACTGTGACTGGATTGAAAATGAGGTACATACTCAATGATGCACAGGCAGGATTCAGGCAGGGAAGATCCACAATAGATCACTGTTTGATTTTGCAACATCTGGCTGAAAAATACACGACCCAACATAATCCCCATTCATTTGCAGCATTTGTAGACTTTAAAGCAGCTTTTGATTCTATCCCAAGAACTCGCTTATGGGACAAACTCGGAAAGTCAACAATAGACTGACGTCTGCTGCTGTTAATATCTAAACTCTATAGTAACACAAGACTCCAAGTAAGATGTAACCCGGCAGGTCAACTCTCCAATCCATTTAGAACAGCTAAGGGAGTCAAACAAGGATGCATATTGGCCCCCTTTTTGTTTAATATCTATATAAACTCCCTCATTGCACAACTTCAAGGGGCAGATATACATGCCCCAAAACAAGCAGACAAAAGGTTGCCTATCCTGCTTTATGCAGATGATGCTGTTATCTTGTCCCAGATACAGATCGGCCTCCAAAGAGCTCTCAAGAAACTAGCGCAATACTGCAAGGAGGAGCAATTAACAGTGAACTATCAAAAAACATGGTCTTCTCTTAACAAAAGGAAAACTTACAGATGGCGCATAGATAAGCAGGACATTGAACAAGTGAAATGCTTTAAATATCTAGGAGTTGTCTTCCAACTTCAAGGAAGAAAACTGTCCACATTAACTACACCTCCTACACAGCACAAAAAAGCACGTCAGCAATCCTAAGATTTCACCGAGCTAAGAGAGGAAATTTCATTCCAGCTATTAAACTATTTGTTGCAAAACCTACAGCACAATTATTATATGGTGCACAATTTGTCCCTCTCTCTAATTTGGACCCTTATGAAAGAATTCAATCAGGATTTCTCATGTCAATTTTTCAAACCCCGAAATGTGTCCCAAATGCTGTTTTGAGACTGGAAACAGGCCTATATAGGATCGAAGCCAAAGTGTGGCTAGTCACTCCATACACTTGGCTAAGTTCAGTTGGGCTGCTCCCCCTGATGTTCCTTGATAAATTCCAAACAAACTGGTGGAAGGGCAATCTAAGAAAATTATCTGCATATGGTTTCTCTCCAGAAAAACTTTTTATGTTTGGAATTGGGAAAGGCCAAGAACATAATAAAGAACAAATTAGGGACACAGAAACCCAAAATGATTTTAACCGACTCTCCATAATTTACAGATCTCTTAATGACTCCCAAAGACTCCAACCAGCAAATTACCTTAAGTCACTAGATAAACTCTAAACTGTAAAAAAGTTTACTGTTCAGTCAGTTCATTAGACTTAAAAAGGAATTCTTCTCTCGAGACTGATTTTTTAAATATTGCTGCATCCCTTTCCTCTTCGTTAAGAGATAGGGGTTATCCACAGGAAATAATTCAAACAGCATTATAAAGGTCTCAAAGAACATCAAGACAGGAATTGCGGGTAACAAAATTGAAAAATAAGAGAGGATTTTTGGTTCTATAGAGTATAACTGCCTGACTTCCTCAATTGAAAGGGTTATCAAATGACATTGGCATATTATTGCCCACATTCCAGACTGTGAGAACATGCCTATTTTGGGTAAAAGACGTAAAAGACGTACAAGATAATTTAGGGACGTTCTTTCACATACTTGTATATCATACCCCAACACTACATTGAAAGGGCATTACAGATATGGCCATTGCACATGTTGTCAATTTGCGTTGCCAGTGAAATCATTTACGAATACATCAAATGGGCAAAAAAAATATTCTGCAACAGTTTACAAATTGCTCCACTAAAAACTGTGTATATTGCATTCATTGTCCTTGTGGGCTTCTTATGTAGGAAGTAGCACTCGTGCCATTAGGACCAGAATCTCGGAACATAGATTGAGAATACGCAACGCCTGTACAGATGCCCCACTAGTTCAGCATTTTCAGCCAGAGGGCCATACTGAAAATGATTTGAGTTTCTTCATTCTTTGGACTTTTAAAAAACCACCTTTCAGAACAGTTGGTGTACGTAGAGCCTTGCTACAACAAGAGTATAAATTAGTATTTCAGTTGGGGACCATGTTTCCAAACGGATTGAATACAGAGTTTGATCTTGGATGTTTTATATGACTCCCGATTTGTCTTGGCTTGTGCTATAATAGCAGAGAAGTGTAGCTGTACCTTTAATTATCTGTGAGGGTTGGTTTTACACGCCTGTGAGGATTCCTAGTATCAATCATGTATTTTAAATGGTTTGTCGCATTTACTTGGTACTTGGCTGTGCCTGTGAAGATCTTACATTCTTTAAGACATATTATGAGATGGTCCATGCGAATAGATGGTTTACCTTGTTGTTTATTATGACTGCATGTTGCTTTGTATTATTTAGTGTTGTGAACTGAAGCTGTTGCAAAACCTGCTTATCATCCAGAATACAGGTCATCTGATCTATTTTTTTGGTCATACCTTTATATTTTTTGTTTCTAAGTATTTAACAAAACAACAATAAAACTTTAAGCACAATGTATCAATTTGGCTGCTGTTTCAAAGGTAAAGCTATGGCATTGAATATAACAGAAGATCCAAATTAAGGAGAAGGTAGCAGTAAAAAGGTAGAGAGACCCCCGACCATTAGGTCCAGTCGTGACCGACTCTGGGGTTGCGGCGCTCATCTCACGTTATTGGCAGAGGGAGTCGGCATACAGCTTCCAGGTCATGTGGCCAGGATGACTAAGCCACTTCTGGCGTATAGTACAAGCAACAGACTGAATTAACCCAGAGCAAGACTAGCCAACAGGATGTACTGCGTTCGCCGAGGGACGGTGAGGAGGTGTTTGTCTGCGTATGCCATCTACGCACGCCCCCCGCTTCTTCTACACATGGTTATGTGAAGAATCCTTTGTTGTGACCGTATCCGGTTTACATGACTTTGCGCTTATAATAGATAACTACCTGCAGGAAAATTTGCGTGTTTGCACTGGGCTTTGACGTTACCATTATGTAAATTACTGGCTGAGTTTTACTATTAGTAGACAGTTTGTCTATGATTATCTCCAGGCTTTGACATGCATGTTGCACTTGAGTGTGTTCAATCAAGTAAAATTGTTCGTTATATTTGCAAGCCGTGTTGGCGTTTTGGTTTTGGTGTATCATAATCGGTTTAACACCTGATACTGTATGCTTCTGCTCCCGCCATGCTCAGAGAATAGCCCAGCCTTGGCACAGCAGCAGGAAGCAAAACAAAAATGCTGGCAAGCAGAGCACCATAGAATGGCAAACAGCTTGGTTTTCTATCTCTTTCCCCCTTTGATTTTTGGAACTTGTGTTCATTGGAGCCAACAAACTTTGTTAAAAAACCGCACAAATCTATTTATTGGGAAGGACACCCCCCACCCCAGCTACTGTGCATTATGGGTGGGAACAGAGAAGTGACCCCCATCAGATGTGTGGTTTCGAGGGCTGCACACAGGCTCAGTGCTCAGGGAGCAGGGCTAGCGGGCAGGAGACCCTTTCCCCCAAGGAAGGCCTGATGGGCATACAGGTACCAGCACCACCTGAACAGACAAGAAGCCCATTAGGTTGCAGCAGGGCCCACACCTGGAAGCAGAGAACAGGGGGGCACCTCCGATGCAATGGAGGAACTAAAATGACATGTTTTCAGAAGCCCCAACCATCGAGACAATGCAATGCATGTTGAAGTAATGTGCTGATTGTCCAAACGACCGGGAGGAAAAGGATCTGGAGGCCAGCAGCATGCAAACTTTGCTGACACAGGCATTAAGATTCAACAACATGGGCACGAATTGCAGGTGGAAGATCTGGATGAATCCAGAATAACAACACTTGCAGATCTGGAGAAAGATCTGAGGGACCAAGATAGGTATGCCTTAACAAGTTGTATACCAAAAAGGTGAAGGAGTTCACAGCCCTACTAAAGAGGATCAACCACGACAAACCCACTCAAGGCTGAACTGAACTACTGGAACAAGGAAGGAGCACTTCTTTTAACTCTCTAGTTCCCCCGCAGCACCAGGCAAGGTGAGAGAAGGCCACGGCACAAAGCAGGCACTGGGAGTGCCATGGAGATTCCATAGAAGATCGTGTAAAGAGCCAATATATGGCCAGGAGACTGTTTAGGAAAAGAATCTGGAGGCCAGCAGCATGCAAACTTTGCTGACACAGGCATTAAGATTCAACAACATGGGCACGAATTGCAGATGGAATTCTGGATGAATCCAGGATAAAAACAAGGCTGGATTTGCACAGCATATGGGGGACCAAGTACGCAAGGAAGCGAAGGCCAGCACCAATCCCATAATAGTTAAAATAACTCACAAGGCAGGAGATTGTATACCGAAACGGCAGGGGAATTCAAAAGTTTGTATTTTTAACTATACAAAGTGCTCGCGAGGTCTACTGCAAATTATGTGTATTAACCTGTATTATTTCTGTTTTTACAGGTACATCTTCTGCAACCTGGGATTTAGAAGATACACCTTCCAGACATTACCCGGAAGCAACGTTTCATGAAGATGTAGTGGATGATCCTTCTTTGTGGCCTCACAATAGTTCCAGGTAAGCTAAGATTGTTTTTAATAGATCACAGGCCATTCAAATAAATAAAAAAATCAGCTTTTTATCCTACAGATGGTAATAATAGGGCATTTTGGGATACTTATTACACCAAAAAGTTACGAAACAACAAAACTATTAATAGAGACTGGCTTCTTGTCCTACAAATCAAGCGATCCAGTATTCTGCTTTTATTGCAAACTTTTTGACGATCATGTTGTTGCACTGTGTTCCAGGACTCCAAACAAAAACCAGAAGAAGGAAACTTCAGGCAGCAAAGTTTCAAAGTTCTAAGAACAATTTTGTTTTGTCAGACAAAAGCAATAAGGTGCAGGTTAATTGGCAGACTGCACACAGCAGTTACTTGTGCAATGGGTTAAATACATTTTTCAAACAGCAAAGCCCACCGTCTTGCATTTCTCTTAAGCCTATCGGAATTACTTCTCTATTTTGCTCTTAGCCAATCAGAGAAGTTTTAGCTCCTCGTTTGCCTTTTTCTGTTTCATTTACATATACATTTCTAAACATTGCCCTTTCCTAAGAAGAAAGATGCACAGCAAAATGGGGTTTTCAGCTAACATGGAGTTCTCCAAACTTTTGGTCAACCCTAGTACTGTCCAGTGTTGGTCAGATGCCTCAGCATGGCTAGGATTGTTCTGGCCCAGTACAGGCCCAGTGCTTCAATGTCACTGCTTATAATGATAACACGGGTTTCAAAGACTGGAGGCATTTATCTAGAAAATTTACAAAGACATGAAAAGAGTGCAGGTCATCCATCTATTGTCTATTAAAAAAAGCCTAGATCTAAAAAATGACATACTGAAAGGTAAAACTGTAGATTGAGCCAATTAAAATTTTTGGCAGGTCAAAATTTAGCACTAGCAGAAATAACTCAAAATTTGTTTCAGATAATGGAAATTTTTTTGAAGATAGTTTTGATAATATATTAGATCTTTTAATCATATTCAAAATGTTCAACACCACATGCCTCGTTATTGGGGCCATAACATTCAAAACGAATTGACCACGCAGACATGGATTTGAGAGAGTAGAGTCAGTTACAGAGGTGAAAGAGTTTCCAGACATTGAACTTGACCTATTGAGTTTCCCTGGAACACTGTTAAACTGTGCCCCTCTGGGTTTGTCAGAAGTATTTGAGCAGCTCTCGTTCATACGTAATGTCGTAGCAGTAACAGGAACATGGAATGAGAAGGTTTTCCTCCCCATACGGCTCCTTTGAGACTGTGGGACATTAGAAAATTCTTGTGTGGGTCCTGAGAGGCAAGGACCAACCTTTAACTTGGAAACATTTCATATTACCAATTTGGCTTTTTCATACTCTTTCACTGCAATTGGGCTCAAATTAGTTTTTTCTACATTCCCCCAGACTTGATAATGCAAGTTGTTGGGCATCGGCATCATGACAACTTGTGCTCCAAAGACTATTGGATTCACAAAGTAATTCTAAAACTAGTTCCGACAACTTAGGCTTGTTCCAGTTATCAAATAAAAACACACTCTTCTTTGGCATTTCCACCTGCTTTAAATGACCTATGCTGGTTCGCTAAGCCACTTTCTTTAGGTCATGAGGCTCTGTATCGGCAGAAACTGTAAATGATTGATGGCATATACTGTGCCTATCATTATGGAATTTTTCAGTCCTTAATACAGGGACATCAGAATGTATCTGAAAAGCAGATTTCTTTCCAGAAGAGCTGGTGCTAATGACAAAGCAGGTGCAGGCCATAGCACAGAGCAGGCACTGGGAGTGTTGTACAAATTAAGAAAAGAAAATAAGAAGTTTTAATATGTCGGGGTCCAGATCGGTGAGCAAGCAATGGCTGGAATGTGAAAATATGAGGGAGGGGTGTCTTACAAACAGAGTGGAAGCTTGGTGGTGCAGGAGGTCAAAAGCCAGAGCTGGCAAAGGAGAAGGAATCAATCAATCAATCGATCAATCAATATACTTTATTCGACCGATAGAAACAAAAAAACATTTCTCAATACAAAGATAAACATATAAAACTGAAGGCTTCAGAGGGATACATAAAAATATAAAATTATAAAACTGAAGGCATCAGAGGGATACATAAATGGGGTATGACCGCGCTACTAAACCTCCTACAGATAACCCACAGGAGAAAGAATCCAAGACAAATATTCTGCATTGCCTCAGGGGCAGTAACATTCCTCCGTTTTACTCAAAAGCACTGAAAAACCTCAGTACAAAAAACAATTCTCCAACATTACAAACTTAGCAATCATTCCACCTACAATTTCCCCTCCCTGGTTCCCTCAAAATTTCAATTGATGCTGCATATTATAGTTACTTTATAGCAGGGGTCCTCAAATTGGGGTCCGGGGGCCAGATCTGGCCCACCAGGGTCCTGAACCTGCCCCACCCAGCCATTGCAAAACCTAACCGGTCTATGTTGATACTGCGAATGGTTGGTTGGTTGGTTGGTTGTGGGGAGGGGGAGCGGTGTGCACGCAAAAGGGAGGGATGATGCGACCCTAGGCAGGCTGCTGCTTTTGCACTCTCTCTCTCTGGGTCCATGGCTGAGAGTTCCTTTGGCTGCGCTGCACAAGACGAGCAACTCGGGTGAGGCAGTGGTGTAGGTGGAGGGAAGTCGGCCGCCCCAGCAGAGCAGGTGGGAGGGGGCCCTGCCTCAGAATTGAGATGGGCAGCTGCTGAGGAATCTCTCCTCCAGCCTCCTTGGTCGGGGGTCAGCCATGGCTAGGTTTTAAAATGGGCTCCGCCTATTTAATGTGCATCATCACAATTAGTCATTATTGCTGTTCTATAGTTTTTGTAGCGGTGCAGGATTTATCCTAGTCAATAGAGACAGACAAGGGTTCTTTCTGAGGAAGGTCTGGTTTACTTTTTAAGCTGTGCAGCGGCACCAGCAAGATCATTCTCAAGGGCTGAGCCCCGTTTCCTCTTTCAGGGACCCTTTTATAATGACTGACAAACGTGTGATTACAGTACATCGCTTTGCAAATTAGCAATTATAAAAAGGTAAGGATAATTCAGAATAAATGGGAGCAGGAAGGGTTGTTTCATCAGAACACGGTTCAAGAGATGATGAAGAGTATAGATAAAATGAATATAAAGATTTAAGTAGGAAATTTATATTGAAATGGTACAGAACTGTGGCGCAATTGGCCTATATAAAGGATTGAGCCCTAAGTGTTGGCACTGTGGTTAAGAGTTTGGGGTGGGAGTGTACCTCTGTCAAGGAATACTGGCAAAAGATTGTAAGGGCCATTTCGGAATTATTTCAAGTCAACATAGAAAGTCAATAGAGAAATGCTTATCTCTGGAATATTGGGGAATAGTAAAGTAGAAAGAAATGAGAAAGAGCTGTACAAAATTATGATTTTAGCTGGTATGCTGGTAATCGCATTAGGATGAAAAGAAAAGGAGAAATGGATGGTGGAAAAGTGGAGTGATTATGTATTTGAATATGTTCAATCTGAGATATTTGAACAGATAGCGATGGAGGGTACATGGGAAAATAAACACCAAAAGATTTTGACTAAATGGACAAATTATAAGAATTAGATAGTACAGGGTGAAATTTTAAAGTCAAATACGGCTTCTTGCTAGCAAGCAGAGAGACGAGGGCCTTCTTAAACGAGCAATGCAAAGAAATAAGAGGAAAACAATAGAATGGGGAAAACCAGAGATCTGTTCAAGAAAATTGGAGATATGAAAGGAACATTTCGTACAAAGATTACCATAATAAAGGACAAAAGTGGTAAGGACCTAACAGAAGCAGAAGACATCAAGAAGAGGTGGCAAGAATACACAGAGGAATTATACCAGAAAGATATGGAGGTCTCGTACACCCCAGGTAGTGTGGTTGCTGACCTTGAGCTAGACATCTTGGAGAATGAAGTCAAATGGGCCTTAGAAAGCACTGCTAATAACAAGGCCAGTGGAAGTGATGATATTCCAGCAGAACTATTTAAAATTTTAAAAGATGATGCTGTTAAGGTGCTACACCCAATATGTCAGCACACCCCAAATTTGCCCCTGCTGTGTTAACTGGCAGTAGTGCCACTGTTAGAAGGTGGTGAGGCAGCACCTCCTTCACCACAGCAGCAACTGGTTTTCAAATAAAAAACAAACCATCTAAATACACTAGCACGATCATGATGAGTAACTGGGGGGGAAACGCAACTGCAATAAAACTGAAAATTCAGGGGGGCGAGCCCCAGATGCTGGAGGTTTAAGAACGAAGAGGGGACATATTATCATATGTGGTGGACCTGTCAAAAAATTAAAGAGTACTAGAATAACATCTATGATGAGCTAAAAAAATTGTTTAAATTAACGTTTAAAAAAAGACCAGAAATGTTTCTATTAAGTACTGTATATTACTACCAGAGATTTAAAAAAAAAGAAATAAGAACTCTACTATAATATATGGACTCACGGCCGCTAGAATATTAGTGGCCAGAAATTGGAAAAATGAAAACCTGCCAACAATATCAGATTGGCAAATATTAATGTTGTGAGTACTTACAACTGGCAAAATTGACTGATTCAGCAAGAGGTTTATCAATGCAAAAGCTATCAAGAGAGTGGGTAATATACAAAAATTTCTTAAAATTGAATTACCCAAATAACTCTTTGCTTGCAGAAATTGAATGTTTGCCAAAGATAAGCTCGATAAGAATAAAAAATAGAAAAGGAAATACAAAACCAAACCCGTGGAACAAAAGCAGCAAAACATTGTATAACGGGAAGTACTAAAGAAGAGAAATATGTATTCACGATGGTCTATTCACATTGAGATTGTCTATTTTTGTGTTCGTTTGTGTTCCATTAAATTGTAATTTTTAAATAATAAAGAATTCCAAAAAAAACAAACTGAAAATTCAGTGATTGGAAGTTCATTTTAATTACCCACAGGTAACAATATCCTATTGGGACCCAGGTGGCGCTGTGGTTAAATCACAGAGCCTAGGGCTTGCTGATCAGAAGGTCGGCGGTTCGAATCCCTGTGACGGGGTGAGCTCCCGTTGCTTGGTCCCAGCTCCTGCCAACCTAGCAGTTCGAAAGCACGTCAAAATGCAAGTAGATAAATAGGAACCGCTACAGCGGGAAGGTAAACGGCGTTCCATGTGCTGCTCTGGTTTGCCAGAAGCGGCTTTGTCATGCTGGCCACATGACCTGGAAGCTATACGCCGGCTCCCTCGGCCAATAATGCGAGATGAGCGCGCAACCCCAGAGTCGGTCACGACTGGACCTAATGGTCAGGGGTCCCTTTACCTTTTTAACAATATCCTATAGTATTTGAGCCCAGAACAAATGCCACCGTTTTATGGAGGTTTACGCAAAAGGGAGTCTTCTTGGTTTCACAGTGGGGTTATAGCGTGTGCAGGATGCAATGCTTAAAATAAACATTTGAACCTGTCCTGGAAAGCAGAGCTTCATTTGATACGAAATTTTCCTGGGCCCCTATAAACGACTGGCATGGATGCTCGGGCGTGTAGACCCCTGGTAAAGCACTTGTATTGCTTTTCTCCTGTATGGCATCTCCCATGCAGACTGAAGTTAATGCTCTCCAACTGAATGTTTTCAAAAGCCCACAGAATGGATTAGAAAACCTTTTGGCCCACTTCAACTGAAGCTCTTTACCAGGGGGTCCTCTCAAACTATGGTCTGCAGGCTAGATCAGGCCCACCAACCTTTAGAAATATTCACATGAGAACTTATTTAGCCCAAGTTTTGAGCTTATATAATTTAATTAATTTAATTTAAGTTGAGCTAATATAAGTGGGATCTCCCCCCCCTTTTGGGGGGGGTTCTATAACTTAGGTTTGCAAACTCTTCTTAGTTTACAATCTTTGAAGAAACTGACAAGTCTCAGTGAAACAGGACCCCTTTAGCCGGCAACCCGTCAGGTTTATTCATTTTCACAAAATCCTCATTCAAGTTTATAATTAAGGTAGTTTTCTTTTTCAGCGAATCATTATTTAGGTCTATTATTTATATAGTTTCATGTTAGGCACTTTTAGGTCACGTTAGTTTCATTTTCTTTGTATAGTATTAAGATATTAGAACTACCGGTGCCAGAGATTTTCATGGCTTTTCTCTCTTGTTTTTGCAATAGGGTCCTGAACCCGGCTGGCCCAGCAATTGCAGAACCCACCGCTGTCTAACGGGTCTACGGTAAAAGGAAGTACGGCATCCCGTGCGAGCGCCACCTCTGCATCTGGCGTCTGCTGATATCCCGAGTGATAGGTTGGTTGCGGGGAGGGGGGTGCGCACGCAAGAGGGATGATGCAATCATTTGCACGCACAGCATGCAGGCTGGCGCTTTTGCGTTCTGTCTCTTACTTCCAAAGGTTCCTAAAGTCGGCAAACCTGACAATCTCTATCTCCAGACAATGGAACAACAAAAATTGTACATACCCACAACCATTGTGAAATTAATTTCACAACCATTGTGAAATTAGAAATGTGTGCTCTTTTCTTTCTTTTCCATTTAACAGACTGAGCCACAGCAACAGCTAGTGAAAAATAATTAAAATACTATCATTGGCATTTCTAGCAGATAAATACAGTATATGAAATCTGATAGTGGGAAGTTATATGTGGCCTTTATTGATATAAAGTGTGCCTTTTACTCAATTCCCAGAGTTGTTATGGGATAAACTGAAAGTTACTGGGATAGAACCTAGTCTGCTCTTTCTGATTAAAAAGTTGTATACCAACACTGCGTGTCAGGTGAAGTTCTCCCCTGATGGCCATCTATCATCCAATCTCATAACTACTAAAGGGGTCAAACAAGGCTGTATCTTGGCCCCACATCTATTTCACCTATTTCTAAATGATATGAACTAACAACTACTTGCTATGAACCGTCACCCTCCTAGGCTAGGCTCTAAAGCAATCCCCCCTCTCTTATATGCGGTTGATACTGCCCTTCTTTCCTATACCAAAGTCGGGCTGCAAAGATACCAAAGAGCATTTTCCAACTATTGCCAAGTAAACCATCTAACAATTAATTATTCCAAATCAAAGATTCTGGTATTTTCCAAAAGCTGGCATCCATCCAATTGGCAAATTGGAAATCAAAAAATTGAACAAGTGAAATGTTTTAAATACTTAGGAATCACTTTTTATTATAACTTAAAATGGGTGACCCACCGTAACATATCAATTTAGCCAAATGCCCAGCAGCACAAAATAAACGCTTCTATTTCCTTGGTGGCAATCAGTTGGTGCCTGCAGCGATTAGAGCCTACAAAGCAAAACACCTCCCAACTTCTCTATGGGATCCCTCTATGGATAACTAAACAATAAAGTTGAGGGAGTCCAGGCATCCTTTCTATGGCAAATCCTAGGAGTCCCAAATTGTGTTCCCTATTTGGCTATGTGCGCAGAGCTGGGCCAGCATCTCCTTGAAACAAGGGGATGGATTATCACCTTCAAATATTGGCTGAAAATTCATTTCAATACAGAACCAGAAAGCTTATTAACCTTTTTACTAAAAGACAAACACAATTTTATTTGGTTTTCTGACATTACTCTTAAACTTAGGCAAATGGGCTTTACAGTGGATTTCCTCTTACCATTTGAGGAATCACATATTTTTGCACTTATTAAGCAGAGGCTGCTAGATAATGAATTCCAAAAACTTTATCCCTTCCAGTCCTCTGTATGCTCCCCTGCCTATTTGGGGTTGCAACCTCATCATGGAACGATGCCCAAATATTTTTATGTTCTGGTCACCCCATTACATCATACGAGTTTTTATGTTGGCCCGCTTGAATGCCTTTCCGTCCTCAGTGTTGTCTGGAAGGCTCAGAGGCATCCCTTACCAGAACAGACTCTGCACCTGTGACAGAACTGTGTTGTTCAGTTTTGCTAATGTGCCAACTGAATAAAGGAAATAAAGTTAATTACTTTTAGAAGGGAATTCTGGTTACGTTTTGTGCTGGTGAAAGCACTCCCGTCAAGAACTATGGCCCATGCATTAAGATAAACAGAATGTCATAATCAGCAAATTGACTCTTCTAGACTTGAAAACTTAAAATTGCACTCTAAAATTTTGAAAACTTAAGACTGTAAAGAAGGGGGGAATTAAAGTACAATATAATTATATAAAGTGTTTGGTATGCACAGTAGAGTAAAACCCAAATTAACCTAAAATTGAAATGGGCACTCTTAGGACTTTGAGATGTTAACTCTTAGGACTTTGAGATGTCTCGCCAGAGTAGTGCATGCTGTAGTTAATCTCTCGCTTGGACTACTGCAATGTGCTCTATGTGGGGCTACCATTGAAGGTGACCCAGAAACTACAACTAATCCAGAATGCGGCAGCTAGACTGGTGACTGGGAGCGGCCGCTGAGACCACATAACACCGGTCCTGAAAGACCTACATTGGCTCCCAAGTACATTTCCGAGCACAATTCAAAGTGTTGGTGCTGACCTTTAAAGCCCTAAACGGCCTCGGTCCAGTATACCTGAAGGAGCGTCTCCACCCCCATTGTTCTGCCCGGACACTGAGGTCCAGCACCGAGGGCCTTCTGGCAGTTCCCTCGCTACGAGAAGCCAAGTTACAGGGAACCAGGCAGAGGACCTTCTCGGTAGTGGCACCCACCCTGTGGAATGCCCTCCCACCAGAGGTCAAAGAGAACAACAATTACCAGTCCTTTAGAAGGAATCTCAAGGCAGCCCTGTTTAGGGAAGCTTTTAATGTTTGATGGATTTCTGTATTTTAGTATTTTGTTGGAAGCCGCCCAGAGTGGCTGGGGGAACCCGGCCAGATGGGCGGGGTATAAATAATAAATTATTATTATTACACAAGCTATTTATGCTTTGCAGTTTCCTTACAGCTAAAGCACGTTAGGAAATATTGGGTACTACATGGGGGCAAAAGTCCTTATCAGAGATACTACTAGTAGGTTGTTGAGCTAGACGAAATGTGGCTTGGGATTTGTTGTGTGCCTTGCTATTCTTTGAAGAACATTGCAGCTCATAGTGGTTAACATTCTCCATTCCACACGTTTCCCAACAAATTTTTGTACCCGTTACCTACTGCCCCTAAATGGCAGAAAATTTGATCTGTCGGGGAAAAGGCCTACAGATTTTTCCTGCCCCCCTTATGCAATTAAAAGGCAGGACTTGTTGATTCCATCCCACTAAGAGGTTACAATGCAGAGCATTTTATTTATATACAGTAGATTGTTTTGAATGGCATTTGTTTCCTTGTACCCCTCCCTGGTATTTCACAATACCATACACAAAATATTTCTTCATCCAAATTCCTCCCTCCAAGAACCCCACAATGAATTCAGGTAATTGCCAAATAAAGCTGCAAAATGGTTCCAGCTAGAGGGCTGCCTAGTTTGTAGGTGCATTTCAGAAGGGCATAGTCCTTTAACATTGGGGAGTGGTCCACTCAAACATGATTTCAGGTGTTTTAAATAGCTTTCACTGTTAATGCCATCATTTGAGCAAACCCACAGATATATTTTTTCAAAAAACTATAAATTTTATGCATTACTTTTTTGCACCAAGGCCTACCCCTACGCATGGCCCAGTTTAAAAAGTTTGAGGACCCCTGCCTTAAATGACTAGCAGAATTATGGTATATATGGGTAAAGTTCAGCAGATGCACAAAGTGTTATCCCATGTGTTATCCACACTTATGTTGGTTTTAAGCCTATTTCAGCAGTAATATAAGGAATCTTGTGTAATGAGAGACCTTTCCCATAGCATTTTAGCTTGTTTTGCGAACCTCCACATCATCAGTCTTTCTGACTCTCAACCATCTGCCCAGATTCCCCAGTCAGGAGCAGCTGTTTTATTGAAGAGCATTTTGCAGATACAAAATTTCCACTTCTAGTTACCCCAAAAAAACCACGCCTCATTTTGATGCATTTTGTGCTTGCTAGTCCCATGGAATGCCTCCACCCTTAATTCCTGGGGCCTTCTTGGCAAACTTGCAACTAGTGCTTAGCAGGACTAAGTGGGCAAGATATGAAACATTGAACCAATAGAGCAAACATAACCCAAAGCATCTAAACTTTTAATTCAGAATTGCTCGTTTTTTCTCTTGGTTTTAGTTTGGATTATACAAGTAGAATTACTGGTTAAAACAAAGTGAAAGTTATTTTAAAGCCACTTTTATTGTTTTTAATGCTACCTGTGTTCTGAGACCTTAGGAAGGTCAGGTGAGAAATCACTATTCATCACTTAACAGCCAACATCTGCATTCAGCCATATTAGCTAGATGCTCCACCTGGTGGTCAAGACCCAATTAAGGGGTGAAAATCCCAGCGTTTTCCTTTAGAAAAAAACTGATAACCCCTCAGGCACACAACCCAAATCCTCTGAAGTGCAAAAGCAGAGCACATGAGGATAGGAACTGCCCCGTAGTTTGCATTTCATACACTTCCTAACCATTGCAGTTCCATTTAACAATTGCTAGTAACTGCAACGAAACTACTTATGTATCTGGAGAAAACAGCAACTGACCCTTTTTTTAAAAAGGGGGGGCAACGTTTTCCAAGGTTTTAATTTGTCCTTTTTCTATATAAACGCAACCCTTTGCCAATAGCATGTCTCACTAAAATGCAGACAAGCACTTCCCTTCTGATGTAAAATTTGCATGTATTGGGTGGTTTATATTGACAGCAATTCTTTAAAATGACCTTTCTACAAACACACACCCCCTTTTTGGAAGTGCCAGGTTTATTTTAAACTTTACTGGCACTTTGTTTTAAAATAAATAAAGTTTTTACATGTTGCATGGCAGCTTCGCACAGGAGTGGAGGGCAGACTAAATTCCCTGGCCCTTGAAAGTTAAATATAACGTATATGGCTTATTTAGAAAGAACTGCACAAAAACCACACACATCCATTATTATTTTTACAAAAAGTCAGCGGCATTTAAAAAAAACCTCAACTGTGCTTTTATTGTTAAGCTGTTCTCCTCCACTCCCCTAAAACTCAACTGGAAACGGAAAATAAGCTTTCCTAATCAATTATTCTTATTTAAAATAGAAATGCTCCAGCCTAACAAAAGGTTTTGCAAGGCAAGCCCTAACTCTCCCCACCACCTTCCCCACCCGATAACGCGCCGCGCTGATCGAATGACTGAGCTCAGCTTGCAGAACAGATAAAGGGAGAGAAGCAATGGATCGTACCAACCCAAGAACGACAAGAGGGGAGAGCTCTTCCCGATCGCCTCTGCAGAACACCCCAGCTCAAACCTCCTGCCCTGGTTGCCCACATCACCACAAACACTTTTTAAGTACTACCCTTGGTATCTGTCAAGCTTCCATTGGGTTTCCCTAGCAGCGTCTCCACCTAAAAATACTCCTGCATGCACCCCCTCCCCGACCATCTGTTTGGAACAACCCTTCCGAACGGCTTGCAAAAGCTCATGGACGCTCAAGCGTATGGGGTTTCCCTAGTGCTCTGAAGGGGCTAGAGTGAAGGTGTTAACCCTTTCTTCCCCTCCCAGCGTTATGCATCAAATGGTTTTGCAGAAACCTGGCGTTGATTCCCAAAACAGGTGTTGCACTGGTTAGCATGGTGGGCGTGCACCACGTTGCGTGATCGATTCTGCCCAGGGTCTCTATGGATTTTTCTGCCTGGTGCAGCAATAAATATTGGAATTCTGTGGCATTCAAATTGCAATGCAATAAAAGACCATCTTTCTTTAGAAATAAAAGAAGCAATAAAAATCCAATTAAAGACCAGAATGGATACTTAAAATGGCAGATATGCAATCGCCCTTTCTGAGCCACCAATCGAAGCCTCATGAGAAAAAGGAAAACTTGACAGCTATGATTGAATGGGGCTTAAATACATGGTGTGGATCTGCCCGGTTGTAGCAGGGGCCCAAAGGGCCCCAATTAAGGTGATAATGTAGATCCTTATAAATCCTGGAATATGCTTATATTAGAAGAGTTATGGTAACCTGTTGCTTTAAAGAAACTGATGATTCAGCAATCCCCCTACTGGGATAGAAGGTCAGCTAATATGCAAATCACAAAGATACAGCTCATAAGCTAAGAACATAATTCGATACATGGTGCACTTAACACAGGTTCTCAACACGCATACTAACAATATGTAACAGATCACGGTGAGAATCAAAGTTTAGTTAGCAATGCTTATTGCGCATGCGTATTAAATATGAAATGAGGTAATGGTGAATATTAAATATACAATGATGTAATGATTTATGTGATTGGTTAAATCAAAATCCTTTGTCTGAAATGTTATAAATTCCCCTGCCCCACGTTGGGCGGGGTTGCAGTTTTGCGAAAAGATTCGACTGTAACCTTATTGCTTTGCAACAAACAAAATGGACTCCTAACTCCTCTTGTCTCTGAGTCTTATTGGCCTAACTCAGAAGATAAGCCATTTTTTGGCTTACAACACAGTGTCTGGCTGTAGGAGCTATTGTGATAGGACAGAGCTACAGAGCGCCCCTTTTTCCAACAGGCATTACTGTTTTTTAATGGTGCAAATTGCACAATTTTAAAAGGAAGAAGTTTCAGATCTCATGTCCTTGATACGGTGGTGCATAGTTGAAAAGTAGTGATAAGCCTTAAAGTCAGATAAAGAATTAAGGAAAACCATCTGACTGATACGACCCTCCAAAACGCCATGTGGGTAGCTGGAGGCCATGAAAAGATAAGTGTTTAGGAAGGTTGGGAACGGAAACTGTACCCTGTCAAATTGATAAGATGGTCTTTGGCCCCTCGTATCTCAACATCTCAGAGCCTGCCTGACACTCAGTAAGCAAGTCTGGGAGATTAAAAGTCTTTTCCAGGAAAACCCGGCACAGAGAAAGGCTTTAAGCTCTCCACTTTGCATGCATTTACCGGCCCCTTGTATAACATGCCCCCTCTTTGTAGGGACTCCAAACTGAGAAAATGGGGGGAAATTGCCCAGACTTGTTGAGTTTTCCAAAACCTCCTGAAGGAAACAGTTTAGTCCCCTCTGATCTACCGGATTATTTCCAGTAAGTCAGCAAGGGGTTTTGATTCCCAGTTGTGTATCAAGAACAAAAAGTCACCCCTTCCCTAAATTAGCCCATTAGAACCATTAGATAAAGGTAAAGGGACCCCTGACCATTAGGTCCAGTCGTGACCGACTCTGGGGTTGTAATAATAATAATAATAATTTTTTATTTATACCCCGCCCATCTGGCTGGGTTTCCCCAGCCACTCTGGGCGGCTTCCAACAGAAAAATAAAACACAATAGTCTATTAAACATTAAAAGCCTCCCTGAACAGGGCTGCCTTCAGATGTCTTCTAAAAGTCTGGTAGTTGTTTTCCTCTTTGACATCTGTTGGGAGGGCGTTCCACAGGGCAGGCGCCACCACCGAGAAGGCCCTCTGCCTAGTTCCCTGCAACTTGGCTTCTCGCAACGAGGGAACTGCCAGAAGGCCCTCGGTGCTGGACCTCAGTGTCCGGGCAGAATGATGGCGCTCATCTCGCGTTATTGGCCGAGGGAGTCGGCGTACAGCTTCCAGGTCATGTGGCCAGTATGGCGAACCAGAGCAGCACACGGAAAAGCTGTTGGGGTGTGCCGAAATGGACAAACTGACCAGAAAGCTCAGGAACCAATCAGACAAAAACTTCAAGAAAGAGTGGGGAAAACTTACAACTTACTTAGGATACCACTGTAAGCAGATAAAAACGTTAGCAGAATTTTAGTAACACTTGTAATGTAACAAATACTATGGGTAATATGGAGAGGTACAATACATGGATTATGAAATAACATGCAGTTGGCAATGTTGACAGTTGGACCCACAGAAGGAAGGTGGGAAGTCGAGAGATTCAGATAAACCTCAATATATGATTATGTATTTGGTATTGTTTTAACTTTTTGTTTGTAAAAGCACATAAAAAAATGTTTTCAAAAAAGACGAATATGTCAGCAACTGCAGAATCCTGGTGAATCCCATTGATTAGCTGGACAGATGCCCTTCCAGGCATCCCCTCTCCCAGCTGTTCTGGGACTCCCCTTCACCCAAATGTACAAAATGGGAAGACTCACACCAACTTTAAGAAGGTATCACCAATTTAGCTCATGAGAGAGATCAATGTGTTCCCCCCACACCCCAAACACCAAGCAGAGAGAGGCTTTGGAAGGGGGAGGTTTTTTTGCTCCTGAGGACCCCTCCCCAGCTATCCTGGCTATGGTTCTTCCGTATACCAGCCAGGTGAGGGTGGTTGTGGAAGGCTCACCCATTAGCCTGTGACTATGCTGCTTAAAGGTAAAGGTAAAGGGACCCCTGACTGTTAGGTCCAGTCTCAGACGACTCTGGGGTTGCGGCGCTCATCTCGCTCTATAGACCGAGGGAGCCAGCGTTTCTCCGCAGACAGCTTCCGGGTCATGTGGCCAGCATGACTAAGCCACTTCTGGCAAAGCAGAGCAGCACACGGAAACGCCGTTTACCTTCCCACTGGAGCAGTACCTATTTATATACTTGCACTTTGACGTGCTTTCAAACTGCTAGGTGGGCAGGAGCTGGGACCGGGCAACAGGAGCTCACCCTATCGCGGGAATTCAAACCGCCGACCTTCCGATTGGCAAGCCCCCGATTCACAGCCATTGCCTAGACAAGGAGTTGGCAATTAACTTGCAATTGTCAAATAGCAACAGAATCCTCCGTCAGCTTTTAACCCTGACTGGGTACAAGACTCCGACAATCAGAAGGGGCTGAAGGCACCATGAAGACTGAAACCAGCTCACAACAATACATTTGCTAAAATTATTGACAAATAAACTAAGGGGTAATACAAAACAACCATTTATTCAAAAATGGGATATGTTCAAGATATTTACAAAAATGTAACAGTGATATAACATCTATGGCAGCGTTCAAATGACCCTTGTGTAAAGTAAATATTAAGAAATAAGGAAAAATGGTACGACATGCTGTAAGAAAGTATTAGAAAATATATTAAGAGTAAGGTAGTAATTATAAGTATATTCAATATTACAAATATCAATTACATTGGGAAATGATGGGAAGTCTATTTTATTTTATCTTTGGTTAGTTAGAAAATAAGTGTAATTTACTTTAATTTTTATCTGTAAATTTATGTAAGGTTATTTTTTCTTTGAATGTGTGGATTTAAGATACTGTATTATATCTATGGATTTCAATAAAGGATTTTAAGGGGGGGAGAAAAAAAGAAAAAGAAAACCCCATAAAAGTATGCCACAGTAAATAATAATAATAATAATAATAATAATAATAATAATAATAATAATAAACTGGCTATATTTTACGTGCAGCAGCAAAATATTTAGCCGTCCTGGAAGAGATGGGTGCGCTCTGATCTGAAAGGAGCAAAATAAAGTCAAATAATGCATACGATCAACCTGGGAATTCCCTAAAGATATAGTTGAGTAAACCACGAAAGCGTGTCAAGATAAAAAGAGCAAGAACTCTCACTCCACTTGACAAAGAGATCCAGGAACAAGACCCATTGTGGGAGAATCCCAAGAAGAGTGCTTGATCCAAGGAATACTGCATAGCGCTTGAAACCTGGAATACTGCATAGCGCCTGCTCTCCTATAGCGCCAGGTGCATCCAGGATGGTGCTTTAATTCTCCTTTTCCTTGCTACCCTTCAGTCCATCCTAGACCAGAGACGAGCAACCGTCCACTGGCTTGGGGGTCCCTATAATGGCCACACAAGGTGTTTGGGTAGATCTGTCCACTCTGTGCCAAGCTCATCTGCAGAGCGTTAGCCAGTTGTGAAAACCACTTCCTCCTCCACGGCAAGAGCGAAGCTGTGTCACACCTTGACAAGAAAATGTGGCTTCCTGGATGAGTAGTCCTCACACCTGAGAAGGCCAGTTTCGCCTATTCTTACACAAGGAAGGGGGTGGATGGGGAGAGTCAGAGAGAAACGCTGATCAGACTTGCGACAACGTGCATAAAAATACGTTATCAAGTGCCTTTCCTCTGGCTCTGCACTAGAGAGGCGTGTCGGCTCGCATTCAGTCAGTGGAAAACCTCCTGCCACCTTCAGAACCAGCTTAGGGCTGGAGAAGAGACATGGGTGGCTTTTACACTGGATTGGGGCTACTTCTCATATGGGGCATTTTCCAACCCACCACTTTGGCTGCCACTTCTGGTAAGTAGCAAACCGCTGCAGCTGTCATCTGGCTGTCCTAACTGTATGGGTTCGACCTGATGAATTGATGAATTACACCACAATCCTTACCAGTTTTAAAGGTAAAGCTAAAGGGACCCCTGATCATTAGGTCCAGTCGTGACTGACTCTGGGGTTGCGGCGCTCATCTCGCTTTATTGGCCGAGGGAGTTGTCATACAGCTTCCAGGTCATGTGGCCAGCATGACTAAGCCGCTTCTGGTGAACCAGAGCAGCACACGGAAACACCGTTTACCTTCCCGCTTGGTTGTTGTTGTTGTTGTTTAGTCGTTTAGTCGTGTCCGACTCTTCGTGACCCCATGGACCATAGCATGCCAGGCACTCCTGTCTTGCACTGCCTCCCGCAGTTTGGTCAAACTCATGTTCGTAGCTTCGAGAACACTGTCCATCCATCTTGTCCTCTGTCGTCCCCTTCTCCTAGTGCCCTCAATCTTTCCCAACATCAGGGTCTTTTCCAAGGATTCTTCTCTTCTCATGAGGTGGCCCGCTTGGAGCGGTACCTATTTATCTACTTGCACTTTGACGTGCTTTCGAACTGCTAGGTTGGCAGGAGCTGGGACCAAGTTATGGGAGCTCACCCCGTCACGGGGATTCGAACCACCGACCTTCTGATCGGCAAGCCCTAGGCTCAGTGGTTTAACCCACAGCACCACCCGCTGTGTTTTCCAGTTTTACTTGGAAGTAAATAAGTCCTATTACAGACCCTCCAAGTGTTCCTGTTTTCCAGGGACAGACCCAGATTTACAGAAGTCGTTCCAGTTTCTGATTTGATCCTAGAATGTCCCACTTTTCCTTAGGCCATTCCAATTGGAGAAATGTTGGAGGGTTTGGAGTTATGTGATACCCTGAGCCAAGGAGATAAGTAGATGTAACAACCTTTAGAAGATATTTGAAACAGCCCTGTATAGGGAGGTTTTTAAAATGTTTTATCACATATGTGTCTGTTGGAAGCTGCCCAGAGTGGCTGAGGCAACCCAGTCAGATGGGTGGTATACAAATAATAAAATTATTTTTAATTTTATAAAAAAATATGGGGTATAAGTAATAAAATTGTGGTGGTGGTGGAATAGTGTGTCCCTATTTACATTGGGAAAATGTTGAGGGGTAAGTATGCTATTAATTAAGTGGGACTTTCTCCCAAGTAAGTGGGCTTAGCAGGTCAGCCTTGGTGGAGTAAATGTGCACATAAGTAAAAACAGTTTGAGAAACATATAAATTTGCCTTCCTCAGATGCCGGTAACACAAGGAAGCTAGCTCAGACTGAGTCAGATCTTTGGTCCCTCTAGGATAGCATTGTCTACAGTGACTCTCCTGGGATTCAGGCATGGGGCAGTCTCAGCCCTTCTTGCAGGTGCCAGGGGTTGAACCTGAGACCTTTTGCCTGCAAGTGCGCATGTTGTGCCGCTGAGCTACAGGATCTTCCCAAATAATGTGCTCCAGAATGGGCATGCCCACCAGGAAAGGGCCAGCTGACGCAATGGCTTATCACCTGACTTGCATACAGAAGCTCTCGGGTTAAATCCCTGGCGTCTCTAGCTGGGGCAACGAGAGACCCAATGAGTGTGGACAATACTGAGCAAGATATACTGAGCAAGATAATAACACAGTTTCTTTTTAAGGGATGCCATGCTTTATACGCTGGAAGAAAGTGAAACACATAGGATATGTTTTCCAGAACAGAAGTAAAGCTTCCCTTAAGTGTTGCTGAAGTATATCCATTATAGATAGATAGATAGATAGATAGATAGATAGATAGATAGATAGATAGATAGATAGATACACACACATGCATATACACAGAGGTGTGTTTTGGCTCTTGGATGGCCAATACAACAAGGTCCCGTACACAGACAGAATTTTTATTAGTGGTCAACGTGAGGTGGAAGACAGCACTCCTTAACTGTTAGCCCAGTCATCCCCAAACTTCGGCCCTCCAGATGTTTTGGACTACAATTCCCATCTTCCCACTGGTCCTGTTACCTAGGGATCATGGGAATTGTAGGCCAAAACATCTGGAGGGCCGCAGTTTGGGGATGCCTGTGTTAGCCTGATCTTATATACTCAATAAGTTGCTTTCTGAAACCTCTGTTCATACAAGTAAGCAGGAATAAATGGTCCGCATTCTTTTGTGTGACAATAATAGCTCCGTAACACAGCGAGTGGACCTCTGTGCTGGCTTCGATAGGAAATAATCAGGAAAAAGGAATTAGGTAAAATTGCTGGAAATCATTACGGTGAGTTGGCGGTTTAATTTGAAATCAAGCTGGATTTCAGTTTGTTGGTGTCCCTGGTAACCTCTCTTACATTGCAGATGTTGGCTCAAATTATGGATGTATGATCTCAATTACTTTATTGTTACTGCTGCTGCAGGTTTGTCATAGACTTTGGCTAGAACAATAAACTTCCATTGAATTGAATATATTCTGCCTTGGTCAGACCACACCTGGAATACTGTGTCCAATTCTGGGCACCACAATTTAAGAAGGATGCTAACAAGCTGGAATGTGTGCAGAGGAGAGCAACCAAGATGATCAAGGGTCTGGAAACCATGCCTTATGAGGAACGGTTGAGGGAGCTGGGCATGTTTAGTCTGGAAAAGAGACCGAGAGGAAATATGATAGCCATCTTCAAATGTCTTAAGGGGTGTCACATGGAAGAGGGAACATTCTTGTTTTCTTCTGCTCTGGACGGTAGGAATCGAACCAATGGCTTCAAGTTACAAGAAAGGAGGTTCTGACTAAAAATTAGGAAAAACTTTCTGACAGTAAGATCTGTTCGACAGTGGAATGGATTTCATCGGGAGGTTGCAGACTCTCCTACTTTTGAGGTTTTTAAGCAGAGGTTGGGTGGCCATCTGTCATGGATGCTTTAGCTGAGATTCCTGCATTGCAGGGGGTTGGACTAGATGGCCCTTGGGAATATCTTCCAACTCTACAATTCCATGATTCTATGATTCTGTCAGGGCTGGCTCTACGATGAGGCAAAGTGAGGCAACTGCCTCAGGCTTGGGCCCGCCCTGTATCCCCTAAGGCTAGCCTGCTGCCCTCAAATCCAGTGGAAGACGTTGTCCTTTCACCCATATTGGAGTAAGATTCAACTACCAGTCCAATTGGCTTCTGTATGTGCCTTGGGGGAAGGTGCCATCTTGTCCTTCGCCTCAGGCTGCAAAAAGTCTTGAGCCAACCCCCGAGTCCCATGGTTAAAATGACTAATAGGTGCCCTGAACCATTTGCCGGTCCTCAGCCAAAACAATATGTCTGTGCATGTGCTTTGCGTGTGAATAACATGAACGGTTTTAAGGTCACTCCCCTCCCCTTCTCGAACCTAGAAGCAGGCTGTGGACCTCCTGCAGGACTGCTGATCGGAAGAGAGAGAGAGAGAGAGAGAGAGAGCTTAACCGCACACCTCAGCCACATATTCTGAAACGAAAGCAGGCTTATCAAACAGAAAAGTCTCCGCAAGCTACGGCCTCGCACTTCCTCATAAAGGGGTGACACATTTCTGCTAAGGCTTCAAACGGTTCTTTGAAAGCAGCGGGCAGCCTGGGATTTCCTTTCTTCATCTGTTTTTGGCGCTTATCTTTCATTCATTCCCCCTTTGCCCCAAAACTGCCTATTCTAAAGGGCGCTCTCGATTAAATGATTCACAAGAGACTCATAGCGCAGTTTCAGGGTGAAGCTCGAAGCCATCTCTAAAGGGCATTTCATTTCTGTTTGTGTTGAGATTGTAAGGGGTTGGGCTAGATGGCTATTAGGGTCCCTTCTAACTCTACAATTCTATTATTCTAAAGCCACAGTAGCCACACCATACATGTGAATAACTATGGCACTACTTCAAATAGCCATAACTTCCCCCAGAGAATTCTGGGAGCTGTAGTTTGTAAAGGGTGCTGAGAGTTGTTAGTTCCCTGCCGGAACGACAATTCCCAGAGTTCCCTGGGAAGAGGGATTGTTACACCACTCTGGGAATTGTAATTCTGTGAAGGGAATGGGGGGGCCTCCTGATAACTCTGGCATAGGCAAACTCTGGCCCTCCAGATGTTTGGGACTACAATCCCCATCATCCCTAGCTAACAGGACCAGTGGTCAGGGATGATGGGAATTGTAGTCCTAAACATCTGGTGGGCCAGAGTTTGCCTATGCCTGTGATAACTTAACAAACTACGGCTCCCATAATTGTTTGGTGGGGAAAGCCATAACTGTTTAAAGTGGTACCATAATGCTTTGCACGTATGGCGTGAATGTGGTCTCAGTAGTTTCTCATTCTTCCAATCTTCAGTTCAGTTCCTCATAATTACACACCCATTTACAATTTTTTTAATTTTTAAGTCCTCATGGAAACCTGTCAGCATTTTAATGCAAATTTCCCCAGATGTACACATCTGCGTGTGCAGTTTTGCCCGTTATACACGTTTTTTCCAAAGCAATTTCACCCAATATAATGTCTTTTCATACATTGTTTTCGGCAATGAGTGCGCACTTACCCCGTTATACTTTAGCCGCCTAGATAACTGCACTGCGCAACTTGGAGAAGTGTGAATTTCGAAGGATGGCTGTGTTTCAGTTTGCATGTTGGTTTAGAAAGTGTGAAATTGGTTTAGAAAGTGTGAATTAGGTAATTTCCCCTTTAAATGCAACTGAGCTAAATCTCTCTCCCATCCCTCAAGTTGTGATTTGTGGACTTGAACCCCAGTAATATTTCCTGGAGGAGCAGAAAAAGCAATGGATGGAGCAATGGATATATCTGTATTCTTGTCACACACACAGGCAAGCAAGAGCATTATCAGAGTTCAGAGACACATTCTGGCTAGATGCACGAGCTTGAGGAGGGTGTGGAACAGGACTGGTGAGGGCTGTGGCATGGGGAGAATCTTGGAGACTGACCAGAGAGGTTTGGAAGGCTGCATTTGACACCCAGACCTTGGAAATGCAACAACATGGATCATCCATTTTGCAACTCAAGGGTTAATTCTGTTAAACGAGGCATTTATTAGCAACGGCAGTGTGTTTAGTGAGGTAGCATGTTTCTAGATTCAGGTAGGTAGCCGTGTTGGTCTGATGCAGTAGAAATAGATATATATTTCTATATATATATATCTATATATATATATCTATATATATAGGTAAAGGTAAAGGGACCCCTGACCATTAGGTCCAGTCGTGACCGACTCTGGGGTTGCGCGCTCATCTCGCATTATTGGCTGAGGGAGCCGGCGTATAGCTTCCAGGTCATGTGGCCAGCATGACAAAGCCGCTTCTGGCAAACCAGAGCAGCACATGGAAACGCCGTTTACCTTCCCGCTGTAGCGGTTCCTATTTATCTACTTGCATTTTGACGTGCTTTCGAACTGCTAGGTTGGCAGGAGCTGGGACCAAGCAACGGGAGCTCACCCCATCACAGGGATTTGAACCGCCGACCTTCTGATCAGCAAGCCCTAGGCTCAGTGGTTTAACCACAGCGCCACCTGGGTCCCTTATATATATATATATAATATATATAATAAAATGTCCAGTAGCACCTTGGAGACCAACTAAGTTACAGTGGTACCTCGGTTTAAGTACACAGTTGGTTCCGGGGAGCCATTTGCTCCCCAAAATGTACTTAAATAGAGTGGCACTTCAGCGCGTGCGCAAAGCACCAATAGAGCACTTTTGTGTGCGCGTGTGCTGTGGAACCCGGAAGTAAACACTTCCGGGTCCACGGAGTACTCAAACCGAGAGTACTCAAACCGCAGCGGACGTAAACCGAGGTATAACTGTACTTACTTAATGCTACTGGACAGTTTTTATTATTTCTACTGAGGTAGCATGTGGTTGGCTTTGCTGTTCTGAGCGAGTTCCCCCCCCCTCTGTATGATTGGTTGAATGTCTTCCCGCTATGAACCAGGCCTGAAGGAAGAAAGACCTCTCTGTTCCTTTCCTCTCAATTTATACGCTGTTTTGTTCAATTTCTTTAGTGAAGTGTTGCCAGGATTTATTTCCCTCCTGGACTCTGCTTGCATTATGTGTAAATCTCTGGTTTACACATGCACACTTCTTTTCTCTTCTGCAGAAGAGTGCCCTGATCCACAGAAGATCAGGTTTGCAAAATACACTGCTCCTGAAGGGTATGTCGTGGGCACGCCTGCTCGTTACAATTGTCATAAAGGGTACCAGAAAAAACCAAGGAAAAGCACCCTTCTGACATGCAAGAACGTGGGCGGTACAGCTAAGTGGAACAGAACTTCTCCACTCCCGATTTGTGTAGGTAAGAAGTTGCGTTTCTCAGAAACAGAATGAATTTCTATACCTTGTCTTCCTCTTTGAAGTCAGCTGGAAGGTCTGATAAATGGAGAGATTTATCTGCACGTAAAAAATCTCTGTTTTTGCATGTAAACCCACTTTGCAAAAAAAAAAAAAGAAAGAATGGCAGCCGATCGCAGCTATACTCGGGTCTACCTCCTGTTGAAATTGGGACCAGTTTTGATCTGGATAAATTGATTGATTATTGGTGAAAAATAGATGATATTTTTAGAATAGAATATTTGAGTGTTAATGATAAAATGTGTTAGATTAATTTAAGATGTAGGATGAAAACTGCTTAATTGGAATTTTAAAATGGACCCAGTGAGGGGGAATCGAGGAAGTCAACAATGTTAAGTAAACAATATAAGATTCGGGATGCTTTTCTTTTTATATGTTTTATTTTTGATTTTGTGCTCTTTTTTCTTGTTTGAGTTTCTGGTTTTTTTTATGATTATGTATTTGGAAAACGAATAAAAATTATTTGGGGGGAAAAAGAAGAAGAAACTACCACTAATCCCAAATGCAGCTGCTAGACTGGGAGCAGCCACAGGACCACATAACAACGATGCTAAAAAAATATACACTGGCTCCCAAGATGTTTCCAAGCAAAATTCCAAGTGTTGGTGCTGACCTTTAAAGCCCTAAATAGCCTTGGCTCAGTATACCTGAAGGAGCGTCTCCACCCCCATTGCTCAGCCTGGACACTGAGGTCCAGGACTTTCTGCTGGCTCCCTCACTGCGAGAAGTGAAGTTACATGGAACCCGGCAGAGGGCCTTCTCAGTAATGGCGCCTGCCCTGTTGAATGCCCTCCTGTCAGACGCCAAGGAGATAGTTTAATAATAGCAATAATAATCATACTTTATTTGTAACCCGCCCATCTGACTGGGTTGCCCCAGCCATTATGGGCATCTTTCAATATAAAAACATAATAAAACATTAAACCGTGAAAAGCTTCCCCAAACAGGGCTGCCTTCAGATGTCTATGAAAAGTTATCCATAAGACAACTGAAGGCTGCCCTGTTTCAGGAAGCTTTCAGTTAGATGTTGTTGCTTTCCTGTGTTCATACCTACCAAGTTGCTGTGGGAGAAATAAGGGACCGGACCGGAAGTAGAAGACCGGAAAATAGCGCTGCCACCATTTTGGAACTGGGTGGAGCATGCTCAGAAGCGACTTTTGATGCCTCTTTGCCCAGTTCCAAAATGGCCGTCGCGCCAGAAGTCGCACTGCAGCCATTTTGGAACTGGGCAGAGCTGCATCAAAAGTCGCTTCTGAGCATGCTCTGCCCAGTTCCAAAATGGCCGCCGCGCCAGAATAAACCGGGGAAAAACAAAAAAATCTGTTTTTTTAGCTGAGACCAGCTAGAAAAACGGGGGTTTCCCGGAGAATACGGGAGACTTGGCAGCTATGCCTGTGTTTCTGTTGGAAGTTTCCCAGAGTGGCGGTGGCAACCCAGTCAGATGGGTGGGGTATAAATAACAACAACAACAACAACAACAACAACAACAATGCCTGGTTTTGCTTCTGGCTCCACCCACAGCGGTTATGCGGAATACCTTATTTTCTTCCTTGTTCTTTTACACAGTTGACCCGCGTCAGACTCTCTCTCCTACAGTACATTCTACAGCAGGAAACTGGAGCGTAGCTGCCACCAGCCCCCAGCCTACAAATCTGCCAGGTAAAACAGATGCTTCCATCTTCGCCTATAGGCTAAAAGTGAACTCACTCTGCTTCCATCTTCCATCTTTGCCTATAGCCTAAAAGTGAACTCACTCTGCAAGTGGGGATGTAGCCGCACAGGAAACAAATAAGGGCAAAGAGTAAACTGGTGGCCTGCGTGCCTCTCCAGTCAGGAGCATTATCCTTCCAAATACCATTCCTTTTCAGTTTCATTTGTTTTATTTCTATGCCTCTTTTCACTTACATGAGTCACAAAGCGACTTGCATACAATAAGCAATCACATGGAGCATCAGCATTGCAACATAAATTGCTGCATTTTTCCGTGTATAAGACTATATCCCCCCCCAATATATTTTTTTAAAGTTTAAAATTGGGGGTCATCATACATGGAATGCTTAAAATGTTTATTTCTTAATTTGGGGCTCAAAGATAGGGGTCATCTTATACATGGGGGAAACAGCCACCTTCCGTACGACATTAACAAAACAACTTAAAAAGAAAAGATCGAACAGCACAACCACAAGAAAAGTCGTATTATAAAATTCACAAAGCATTGCAGCACTTGTAATCCACAAGATAATTCACAACGCATGTTGCTGGCAACCACAAGAGGGAAGAGGGCTCTCGCGCTTCAATCCTGCCTGTTGATTTCCCATGGGCATCCGGTTGGCCACTGTGAGAGAACAGGATGCTCCTCTTCTGATATTATATTAGGCCAGCAGGGTTGGAGAAATTTTGGAATGTTCAGAAGTAGCAGAACATCTCAGGGGGGGTAGGTGGGAATCCTAAGGAATGGGGTGCTATTAATCCTGTCTGTGTCCCTGATTGTGCATTTAACACAAATGTAACCATGGAAGAGTGGTAATGTTTGAGATCTTGGACCCAGAATTGTAGTGACAGTCCGGTCCTATCATTAGGTAGAGTTAGGCAACCACCTCAGGTGGCAGATACAGGAGGGGCCCCTTGCTATTCCTCTCTGTTGGGTTGTTGCGCCCCTATACTAGCCTGCTGCATTTGGTGCCGTAGAAGGTGCCCAAACAGCTTTTGAATCTCTGTCCTTGATTATTTTGTGCACCCGCTTCTCATTTTCTCCTGCCTTGGTTTTTGTACTATCTGTAAAACAACCACGATAAAAATGAGTTCACGAAATTGAAAATAAAAATATGTGCCCCTTAAAAACAAACAGCCCCTGCTTGTTCCTGGCTCCATCGCTGACTGCCAGACTTATTCACTTTCTTCTTCTGCCCTGCAGGCTTCTGCGGAGAACCCAAACCCCTCAGCAATGCCGACGTTAACGTGGCAAGGTACCACGTAGGGCAGAAACTGCACTATGAATGCCTGGAAGGGTATCGAGAAACTGTTCCCTTCTCTGGAGTCAGCACCTGTGAGGCATCTGGTGGGAAAAACGTTTGGTCTACGTTAAATCTCCATTGTAGCAAAAGCCCCAGGGAAACCCAACAGGATTCTGGCGCAGGTAAGATGAGGTTTAAAGATGAAACATTGCATAGTAACAGAGCACTTTTTCCCTTACAGAATATCCCAGGTTCGAACTAATAATGACGATGGCCACCATATTTGTTGTCTGCCTGTCTCCACCAACCTTCCCCAACTTGGTGGCCTATAGATGTTTTCTGCTACAGCTCTCATCATACTTGACTACTGGCTATTGGATCTGATGTTTCAGGAGCAGAGCTCTGCCTGTTGGCCTCCCTCCTTCCCTGCTCCACCTTCTGCCTCTGATTCTAGACTTCTATTGTCATCATTCCTTTATATGGCACCCACCCAACTGGGCTGCCCTAGCCATTCTGGGCGGCTTCCAACAAATGATGAAGCCACAGCAAAACACCGAACACGAAAAACTTCCCGATAAAGGGCTTAATTCAGATGTCTTCAGAAAGCTGTGTTAATTGTTTATTTCTTTGGCATCTGGCAGGAGGGTGTTCCACAGGGGGGGGCGCTTTCCAGGCACAGCACAGGCAGAAGTGTGGAGCATAGTTAAATAATGAAATTCGGGAGGCTGTGGTGGTCCCCAACTTGGATGGCTTTAAAAGAGGATTAGACAAATTCATGGAGGGTAAAGGTAAAGGGGCCCCTGACCATTAGGTCCAGTCGTGTCTGACTCTGGGGTTGCGGCGCTCATCTCGCGTTATTGGCCGAGGAAGCCGGTGTACAGCTTCCAGGTCATGTGGCCAGCATTACAAAGCCGCTTCTGGCGAACCAGAGCAGCACACAGAAATGCCGTTTACCTTCCCGCTGTAGCGGTACCTATTTATCTACTTGCACTTTGACGTGCTTTCAAACTGTTAGGTTGGCAGGAGCTGGGACCGGGCAACAGGAGCTCACCCCATCGCGGGGATTTGAACCACCGACCTTCTGATCAGCAAGCCCTAGGCTCTGTGGTTTAACCCACAGCGCCACCTGCGTAATGGAGGGTGCCGATGGTTATTAGCCAAGATGCCTATGCTCTGCCTAGAGGTGGCAGTTCTTCTTCTTCTTCTTCTTCTTCTTCTTCTTCTTCTTCTTCTTCTTCTTCTTCTTCTTCTTCTTCTTCTTCTTCTTCTTCTTCTTCTTCTTCTTCTGCGATCACTCGTAGCCGAGTAATATTGTCTTCCATAAACACAGTATTAACAGTGGGTCTGTAAGTGACTGTGGAGGCCAATTACGGATCCACACGTCCTTCCACAGTGGGGACATTGGTTTCTGGGCGGGAGTTGATCATGGTGTGGATTGGCAAAGCGTGCCTTCCTCTTAGCACATTTCTCCCTTTTGTCCTGAGTTTGAGCATCTTCAAAGCCCATGACACCTTTGGTGAAGGCTGTTCTCCAATTGGAGCGCTCACAGGCCAGTGTTTATACTACATTTTTTTGAGATTTGTCTTGAGAGAGTCTTTAAACCTCTTGTCGACCACCAGCATTATGCTTACCCCTTACCAATTAAGTTAGGAGGGGAGAGTTGTTCTTGTGCCCGGGTACCATTTGCAAGTTTTTTACAGACACCTGGTTGGCCACTGTGAGAACAGTATGCTGAACTAGATGGGCCATTGGCCTGATCCAGCAGGCTTTTCTTATGTTCTTAAGGCAGAGGAGAGGAGGGTTCTGTTGTCCTCACAAGCACCCTCATTTTGATGTATCCCTTTTAATGGGGTGACTCTCCTTGTTCCACCACCCTATTCAGGCAGCCCTGTCTGCTTTTGCATGGGGGCCAGGGCCTGATGGAAGCAGAAATATCACAAAATATTTTGGGCTGGTGAGGTTAATCAATCTAATTTCATAATTCATATTTGATTAAATAGTTTAGGAAGGTTAATACTTATCTGACCATTTTATATGTGACGAGCAAGCAGCCTTGTAGCCAGCGTTGCTCTGGAATTCCGAAGTACCCATTTTTTTAAATCCGTCGTTAAATTCAGAGCAGCTTTGAAAGGTCCAGTACACCAACTTGATTCGAAATGGCGTCCAGTTGTATCCAAACATACATGAAAACCTTCTCCTTGATCTCAGGACCATCATGCAAAATTTGCTTAAAGGTGTCCAAATGCACAACAAACAACTAACTTCTCCAAAACACCTTGTAGGTGCACATATGCCATTCTGTATTTTATGATGTTGCTTAGAGAGCCTTGATTACAGGGGGACCATAAACATTTTAGACAAAATAAGAGAAAATTAATAACCAGAACAGAGGGGCAAATTAAATACTCAGCAATTGCAAACAGCAGCATTTTGTTGTTGTTTAGTCATTTAGCCGTGTCCAACTCTTTGTGACCCCATGGACCATAGCACGCCAGGCACTCCTGTCTTCCACTGCCTCCCGCAGTTTAGTCAAACTCATGTTGGTAGCTTTCAGAACAGTGTCCAACCATCTCATCCTCTGTCGTCCCCTTCTCCTTGTGCCCTCAATCTTTCCCAACATCAGGGGCTTTTCAAAGGAGTCTTCTCTTCTCATGAGGTGGCCAAAGTATTGGAGCCTCAGCTTCAGGATCTGTCCTTCCAGTGAGCACTCAGGGCTGATTTCCTTCAGAATGGAGAGGTTTGATCTTGCAGTCCATGGGACTCTCAAGAGTCTCCTCCAGCACCATAATTCAAAAGCATCCATTCTCCTTCATGGATCACTGCTTCGTCGTGGCGAAGGGGCTTGAATAACTCAGAGAAGCTATGAGCTATGCCGTGCAGGGCCACCCAAGATGGACAGGTCATAGTGGAGAGTTTTGACTAAACGTGATCCACCTGGAGAAGGAACTGGCAAGCCACTCCAGTATCCCTGCCAAGAAAACTCCATGGACAAAGACAACGGGCATATAAAAATAGCAGCATATATATTTATTTAAGTTCTAAAAACTGCTTGTGTCCATAAAGACACATCCACACTGTGCATTTTTTTATAATTACTTTCCTCAAGGAATTGTGGGAACTGTTCCTTACTCCTCACAGAACTTAACCTACAGTTCTCTTTTTTTGTCCAGGGTGGGGGTCCCCCTGCTTTAAATGTATATTGTGGATGTGACTAAGGAGCTGTGTTATACTGACTCACGCCAATCATCCACACAGAGTCCAGCGCCTTCCTCTCCAACCGGCATCAGCTCTGGTGTGTGTCGCACATTTGCCCCACACAAGGGTCTCGTTCCAGTTTCCCATTTTTTTTCCCTTCTTCCTCCTCCAGAGTTAGGAGAGGGCATTTTGCTTGCAAGGAGGACTCATTATAGGAGTCACAGGTGTTGGGTGGAATCAGGGCCGGATTCAGGTTTGATGAGGCCCTAAGCTACTGAAGGTAATGGGGCCCTTTATATGTCCAGCTGTCCTTTGTCAACAACAAATTGTCACTGTGCTTTGTGTCGAATATATGCTATATGGTAATTCATGGACCTAATGGGTATCTGAAGGCATTTGCATATAACAAGCAGGAGCCTACACAACACAAAACACTCTTGCTGTATGGTTTTATTTCATTTGGTTTTTAATCTTATATTTTGGAAATGTACATCCAGGTTTTTTTCCCTTTAAATTTTTTTGGGGGGGGGGCCCAAGAGAGTGGGGCCCTAAGCTATAGCTTGTTTAGTTTATACGTAAATCCCACCGTGGGATGATGAAGAGTAAGCATGCAGAATGCGGACCTGAAACAGTGATAAAATAAGCCAACCAGCTCCTCACTCCCTGACCACATGGTTTCCTATTCATTTTAAAGCTGCTCTCAGCCTTGCTGCAATGGCCAAGTTCATCATCTTAGAAGGAATCCTCGCAGGAACTGTGGGGTAAGTGGCCGTATAAAGTGCCTTTCGCGCCAGGAAAGCTGTAACCTAAAGCTGTAGTTACTATCAGGGACTGGGCAGAAGGGCAATGATGGAGACCGCCTCCCCAGCCTGAACCTTCCAGAGAAAAAGGAGACAGTTCAGAATTACAAGAGGGGTTTGAGGAGATCACAGCTCAGAGGCAGATGAGGGGGAAAGCTGGAAAATAATGGGAGAGGAGGAGGAGGAGGAGGAGGAAGAGGAGGAAGCACAAGGGGAGAGACAGCTGATGGACTCAGTGTCTTTAGAAGCATTCCAGACCCCACCATCTCCCAGAACATGGCAGGCCTTGAAAGTAGGAAAGCAAAGAGCTAAAAGGCAGAGGGCACTTTTCAGCACCCGTAGTGATGACTCATGCAGGCGCGGAGAAAGGGGGGTGCAGTGGGGCTGGCCACCCTGGGAGTCACCACTGAGGGGATGACAAACTGCCAGGCTGCACTCACAGCAGGGCCTTCAGCGCGCCCAAGCCACATGTCTCTCCTGGGAGTGGCGTGGTAGCTGAGCACCCGCAGGCTCCGCGCTGCCCCAAATGGTCCACCCACCGCCTGCCCCTCAGCTGGGTGGGAGGAGGCAGGCAAACTCCTCAAAGGCCCCGCGGGCGGCTGGGATGGCTGGCCCCGCCCCCGGCACAGGGTGTGCGCGCCGCCCCAGGCACCCAATCAGCTTGCTCCGCCACTGGACTCGTGAGGAAGTGGGAGAGATGGAGCGGGCGGAGATTCACTTGGGGCAATGCCATTATTCCAAGAGGCTGCATTCCCAAGCCTCTCTCTGAGAATATTGAATAAAAGCAGATGGAAAGGACTTTTCCTTGACTTGTCCATTCCTGGCAACCTGCTGTGAGGGTTGGTTCCTCTGCCGCCCGATAGTTACGTTCTTAACCTAGCACCCTAAACCTACCTTAATTTGATCATGAAGGCTTTCAAAAGCAATAGGAATTGAGTTAGCCTGGTGGGACTATCTTCAGCTTGGGTTGGAGGTCATGGGTGCGTCTTGCAACTTGACCGCAAGTGTCGGTTCAGTCGCTTATCTTGCTCTATCCTGGCTGCCACTTAGCAACTGCAGAACAGGTCTTAGTTGTGGGCAAAGGGGGAATTAGAAGAACCAATCAAATTTGGGAAGAGAGTTCTGGGATGTTGGGAAGCAGAGAAAAGTTTGCAGTTTCATCTGTGGTCAACATCTTATCTTCATCTTTCCAGTTACTTTTTTTTTTACAGTGTGTGTGTGTGTGTTTGTGTGTGTACGTGCGCAATAACTTACCTTTTCTTTTCTTTTTAGATTCTATTCTTGCTGCGTGTAATAAGCATTTTTTCCTACAGTTTATGCCTGGACTAATCTTCCACCTGGATTTTCCTGGATTGTATATCCTGGCAGCCAAACTGGTCTCTAGTAATGTGGATCTAAGACCACAGAATTTTGCCTCCCGGAATTTCACTTTGGGTTGGCAGCTGGTCTTCTAAAGGACTGTGTAGTTAGGACAGCCTTGCTAATGTAATAAACTTTTGACTAGAGACATTCTGGGCTTTAGGTGCCCCAACACAGCATTTAGCAGCTGTTAATTTGTAGTTAATATTAATCTTGCCTATTCTGCATAGAGTTAAGTTTAAAAGTTCCATCTTCATATTCTGTTTTGTTTTCTGTAAACAACATTTGCCCACGATTCATTCATGCATAATATGGTGTTGATTTCCCAAATATTATGATGCTCATATCATTCATGACCTGTTAATACATTTGCTTGACTCCTGCTGGTGTAATTTTGAAAAAAGAAATTCCAAAAAGATTTTAAAAGCTTATTGCAATAACCCCCCCTCTTGCACACTGGGGAAAATTAAGAACCACATTATCTTGCCCCCACCATATGAAAGCCAGTGTGACTTGGTAGTTAGAGTTCTGGAAACCAGGGTTCAAATTCCTGCTTGGCCACAAAGCTCACCTTGGGCACAGTCTCTCAGCTTGGCTTACCTCATAGGGTTGTTGTGTGGGTAAGATGGGAAGGAGAGAACTGTGTATATCACCTTGAGCTTCTTGGAAGAAAGGCAGGATATAAATGTAATAATCCATAAATCTGCAGGGACAGTGGGGCCTTTCTCGTCGTGGCCCCAAAGCTGTATAACTCCACCCCAAGGGAAGTCCATTGCACTCATTCCTTAATGGCTGTTAGATGCCAGGCAGCTATCCTCCCAAGGGCTTTTGCCTTGCCCTGATCCATCACCTCCCCCCCCCCCCGGCAACGTTTCTATTGCCCTATATTCCTAAAGGGAGAAGGGAGCCTATTCATCAAGGAATTCAGTAACTGTGGGGCCACCCCTGCGAAGGACCGGTCCTTCTCACCAACCACATTTTCAGTTGAGATGAGCTAGAAAGCTCATGCTAGAAAGCTCATACCAAAATAAAAACTTAGTTGGTCTTTAAGGTGCTACTGAAGGAATTTTTTTATTTTGTTTCGACTCAGACCAACACGGCTACCTACCTGTAACTAGTGTCAAAACTCTGTTTATGGAAGAAAATTTTACTCAGCTATGACTAATTGCCAAAGAAGAAAACCAAGCTGACTACTTACAACATTTTGTAAAAATCCTTGTACTTAAGGTCAAACCTTGTGACCAACATAACATGTGACTAACATAATGTATACTTTGAAATCCACCAGATTCGTGCAGGATGTCTCTGTGGACAATGCTTTATTCCCGGGGACAATCACTATCAAACAGAGAGATGTGACTCTGGTTATACAACTCTGCAAGCTTCTCCTCCAACTCCCCCAGAGTGAGAGTCTGCACTGCGTTTTCGTCATTCCGGGCGATTATGGCCCAAGATCTCAGGCGATTGTTGTCTATGACACAACAGGCCGCAGACCATACATGGCTGGGCTTGTTGACCCTCCCTTTGGCGATGAAGCTTTCCCCTGGCACTGCGCCCACCACAGCAAAGGTTTCTTTGCATCCTTCGGTCTTCCTTGCCATCGTCGATTGCTCGTAGTAGTTCCAGGCCCCGCCGTTCAGCTTGATGTACTGTGGCACAATGTTGGTCAACGTGAAAGTGGAAGACTTGGCATCCCGGTCGGGCTGGTGGCCATTGGGGTTCAAATGACCCCTGTTGAAATCGGTCAGGTTCTTGTAATCGAGCAAAACGGCCTGGCTGCCTTCAAGGGCTTCCTGCATGACACCACCTTTCTGCAGGAGAGACCCTTCCGTTTCCATTTCGGGCGGCAGTGTTAAATCCAAGAGCTTTAGAAAAAAAAGAGACGGGTGCAAGCAGGGAAGCTTAGATGAGAAGAGAAAGGGAGTAAATGAGAAGACAACACTCCCCCCCCCGGGCGAGCACTGCCTTCAACCATCTCGCTAGTCTCTCCCCACTTTCAGCAGTATGATGTGTTGGGGTGCAATGCCTCCCCAGATCAGGGTTTATTTGGGAGGAGCTAACTGGAACTTTAGAGGGACCCAGGTGGCGCTGTGGGTTAAACCACAGAGCCTAGGGCTTGCTGATCAGAAGGTCGGCGGTTTGAATCCCTGTGACAGGGTGAGCTCCCATTGCTTGGTCCCAGCTCCTGCCAACCTAGCAGTTCGAAAGCACATCAAAATAAAGGTAAAGGTAAAGGGACCCCTGACCATTAGGTCCAGTCGTGACCGACTCTGGGGTTGCGCGCTCATCTCGCATTATTGGCCGAGGGAGCCGACGTATAGCTTCCAGGTCATGTGGCCAGCATGACAAAGCCACTTCTGGCAAACCAGAGCAGCACACGGAAACGCCGTTTATCTTCCCGCTGTAGCGGTTCCTATTTATCTACTTGCATTTTGATGTGCTTTCGAACTGCTAGGTTGGCAGGAGCTCCGACCAAGCAACGGGAGCTCACCCCGTCACAGGGATTCGAACCGCTGACCTTCTGATCAGCAAGCCCTAGGCTCAGTGGTTTAACCACAGCGCCACATCAAAATGCAAGTAGATAAATAGGAACCTCTATAGTGGGAAGGTAAACGGCGTTTCTATGTGCTGCTCTGGTTTGCCAGAAGCGGCTTTGTCATGCTGGCCACATGACCTGGAAGCTATACGCCGGCTCCCTCGGCCAATAATGCGAGATGAGCGCACAACCCCAGAGTCGGTCACGACTGGACCTAATGGTCAGGGGTCCCTTTACCTTTAACTGGAACTTAGGCATTTTGCAATGTCTGAATTCCCTCCCAAATAGGCAAGCTGAATAATAATAATAATAATAATAATAATAATAATAATAATAATAATAATAATATATTTATACCTTGCCCATCTAGCTGGGTTTCCCCAGTCGCTCTGGGCAGCTCCCAACAGAATATTAAAAGCACAATAAAACATCAAACATTATAAACTTCCCTAAACAGGACAGCCTTCAGATGCCTTCTAAAAGTCAGATAGTTGCTTATTTCTTTGATATCTGATGGGAGGGCGTTCCACAGGGCGGGCGCCACTACCAAGAATGCCCTCTGCCTGGTTCCCTGTAACCTCACTTCTTGCAGTGAGGGAACCGCCAGAAGGCCCTCGGAGCTGGACCTCAGTGTCCGGACTGAACAATGGGGGTGGAGAAGCTCCTTCAGGTATACTGGGCCAAGGCTTTAAAGGTCAGCACCAACACTTTGAATTGTGCTCTGAAACATACTTGAACACAGGTGGAGACACAGAGTTTAAAGTGGCAGCTCTTGTCTGCTTAGACCTCTTACCTGGGGTTCAATCCTCCATGTATTCGGCCTCTTTGCCTGCCCAGGGTTGTAGATGTAGGCAGAAAAAACTGGGATGCGATTGTCTCGGTCGTACAGAGTGGCGAAACGATACTGGTTTTTGTACCGCTGGCAAATCTGAGCTGGGCGCGGGGGACCCAGCCCAATACTCGGAGGGGTTCCTCTGAAGAAAAACTGGGGGCAGGAGTCTTCAAAAGAGGTCACCACCTCGGTGCTCCCTGGCGAGATAAGCTGGCACACCGCGACGAGGAGCAGAATCGGCAACATCATGAAGGCTCCTCAAGATCGAGCGGCTGTTTGGAGAGACGCTTGTTTAAATGCATAGTTTCATTAGCTGGAAACAACCCCTTAAGAGTCTAACACACTAACCTAGGTTTGGGGAACACTTGGCACTCCAGATATCGCAGAACTACAACTCCCATTAGCACCAGCAAGCACAGCCAATGGCCAGGGGTGTTAGAAGTTGTCTTTCCCCACACCTGCTCTAACCACTATCCCACAATGGATCTCATTTCCTCCCACCTAGGGAGGGAAGGATCTGATATACTTCAAGTCTCTCCATTTCTCCAATCTTAAATTCAGGTCCCCACATTTTCTGCAGGACCTTTAGTGCTAATTTCTCCTAAATAAACACATTCTGAATACATTTATTTAAGCGTGCATATTTTGCAAGCTGTTTCTTCTAATATGACACAGTTTGTGTGTTGTTATCTTCACTTATGCGTTCAGTTTTTTAATGCAAACTTTCCTTTCACATATGCAGTTTTGGGAACACTGCTTAGCTGGAGCACAGCATCGCAAAATCAGCAGAAATGTGATTTATGAAGGAAAGCTATTGTTGGGTCACTATGTTCTGGTTCCCAGGGTGTTTCGGGAAGTGTGGTAGAACCAGCTCTAAATGCAAAGTGATTTAGATTTCTCCCCCGCCCTCATCTCCACTGCATATCCCTCTGCTTAAATAGTCAGGTGATTTATTTACAGTATTTGTTAAGACCTATTTAAAGATCTAATCATCCACCTAGCAACAGCAGCGAGGCTGGAATTTGCCCAGCATCGGAGAGCTCAATCTCACTTCATTCTAAAGGGATGCTGGAGTAAGATAGGTCAGTTAGCATTTGCAGAAAGTTACGAAGCGCAAGAGACAACGTAGAAGGGTTAAATCTAAAAGATCATTTTCAGTTATTTGGTTTCCATTTGTCAAACTCATTTTACAACAACAGGGAGCAGTCAGTCCTTCATCCAGCTCTCCACCGTCCATTATGGACTGGTGTTAGAGCTAGACATTTTTGGCCTTTAGCTTTAAATCTTTAAATTAGCTTTGTTGGCCTTCTATATTGCTGCATCTGGACAGCTCAGTTGGTTAGAGTGTGGCGCTGATAAAACCAAGGTAACAGGTTTGATCCCCATACAGGACCATTTGCGTTTTCCTGCATCACAGGGCGTTGAACTATAGATAATCCTCAGGGTCCCTTCCAGTTCTACAATTCCATTACACTCGTACCTTGGAACTCGAATGGAATCCGTTCTGGAAGTCCATTCGACTTCCAAAACGTTCGGAAACCAAAGTGTGGCTTCTGATTGGCTGCAGGAAGCTCCTGTAGTCAATCAGAAGCTGCGGAAGCCACACTAGATGTTCGGCTTCTGAAAATTGTTCAGAAACTGGAACACTCACTTCTGGGTTTCGATTGTTTGGGAGCTGATTTGTTCGGGAGCCAAGGCATTTGAGATCCAAAGTACGACTGTATTCCATTCTATGATTCTATTATCTTCTCCATGACCAAACAAAATGAAAAAAAATCCTTCCAGTAGCACCTTAGAGACCAACTAAGTTTGTCATTGATATAAGCTTTCGTGTGCATGGACACATGAAAGCTCATACCAATGACAAACTTAATTGGTCTCTAAGGTGCTACTGGAAGGAATTTTTCCATTTTGTTTCGACTACGGCAGACCAACACGGCTACCTACCTGTAACTTTTCCATGACTGTTTGACTGTTTCCTTCTTTCTGATCATTTCCAAACCACACCCAGTTTAGAGTCAAGCCTGTGTCCCATTTGTTTTTATGTGGTTTTTTAATGGTAAAAAATTCAATAAAAATCAGCTTTAAAAAGCGGGAGAGCGGAAGAAGGAAATTGTTTTAATAGAGAAGCTTTGTGTATATAATTTTTATTAAATTTTCTGTTTTACAGTTTAAAGTACTCATTTTTACATCCTTAAAATATCAATGACTTCCCTTCTTCTCTTTCCATGGTTCATTTTACATATAATAAACTCCTGCATATTTTACAGAAACTATACCTTTCAGTATTCCATTGTTATATCTAACATAACTTATTTACACTGTTGAATTTATCTGAATTTATCTTAATGCTGCTAGCGTTTTCAGCTGTACACAGTTCTTTCTCATATATTCAATAAATGTTTTCCAATCTTCTCTCAACATATGTTATTCTTGTTCTCTTATTCTATGTTAAGTCTGCAAGCTGCGCATATTCTGCCAACTTAAGTTGCTGTCCTTTGGTTGGGACCTCGCTCGTTTTCCATTTTTGGGCTAACAAAACGTGGGCCGCAGTAGTGGCATTCATAAATAACCTTTTTTGACACCTGGAAATTTCAGTCTGAATTATCCCCAACAAAAAGGACTCTGTTTTTTGGGGAAAACATTTTTCCCCATACATTATGCATCATTTCCCAATACTCTTTTACCCTTTTACAAGTCCACCACATATGAAAGAATGGTCCCTCCACATCTTTGCATCTCCAGCACTTATCTGATTCAATCTTATACATCAGGCATGTCCAACAGGTAGATCGTGAACTACCAGTAGATCACTGGATGTCTGTGGTAGATCCCCGGTAGATCAGTGGCTCCCCCCAAAGAAGCTAAAAAACTTTGGCTCACCTAAAAAAAATCTCAACATCTTTGACCTGAACCACCAAAAACAGGGTTTTCCTTCCTAAAAAAAAAGCTCAGCATCGCTTTCCTCCTCCCTAAAGAAGCTCAACAACTTTGGCCTGAACCCCCAAAAAGCGGGTAGATCACTGCCAGTTTTTAACTCTGTGAGTAGATCGCAGTCTCTTGGAAGTTGGCCCACCCCTGTTATACATCTTAGCAAACCTACTCGGAGTTAAATGCCATCTGTAGATCATTTTAAAGTAGTTCTCCTTTACCTTCTGGAAGGCTGACGCTGGATTGGTCGACTTGTTCTCCTCCAGGCAAGGCAGAAGAATATAAGCAACGTGCAACCCTGAGATTGACAGCTTAAATATGGTTCCAAAGGAAAGCGATAGCAGGCTATCTAGCCCCTGATTAACTTCCTCCAACCGTTCTTTGAATACAGTTTCCAATCTATGTGGGTGCCCAAATTAGAATGCGCTTTTTCTTCTTCTTATGCAGGAATTTCTCAAGGTTAGGCAATGATCCTTTTACTGTAAAGGAGTTATCAAACTGTTTGTGGGATAAAACTCCCTGGCCAGCTTCTGTCTCCGATTTTGTGAGAAAGTGCCCAGATGACTCGGCAGCTGGTGACCCAATATTTATTGCCAAACTCAAGTCTTCCACCTTATCTTGACCCTGAAACAGTACGGTAGGGTGACAAGCTCAATCAGATATTTGTCATGCTCAGCTGTAAAACGGGTGAGGATCCTGAATGTGTTCTTACTCGTCAGGGCTTTCAGGCAGAGCACAGTGTGTTAGGAATGGATGTGGGGAAACTCTCATTCTAACACCTTTGCATAGCAGCACAACCCATTACAGAACCAGGAAAATACAAAATTATTCTCAGCACTGTATTCTTCCACAAAAGCAAACCAAAGCATTGTAGAATCGTAGAGTTGGAGGGGACCCTAGGGTCATCTAGTCCAACCCCCTGCAGTGCAGGAATCTCAGCTAAAGCTTCCATGACAGATGGTCACCCAACCTCTGCTGAAAAACCTCCAAGGAAGGAGAGTCCACCACCTCCTAAGGGAGACCATTCCCCTGTCGAACAGCTCTTACTGTCAGAAGGTTCTTCCTGATGTTTATTCAGAATCTCCTTTCTTGTAACTTGAAGCCATTGGTACAAGTCTTACCCTCCAGAGCAGGAGAAAACAAGCTGGTTACCTCTTCCATGTGGCAGCCCTTGAGATATTTGAAGATGGCTAGCATATCTCATCTCAGTCTCCTTTTTTACCCAGGCTAAACATACCCAGCTCCTTCAACCGTTCCTCATAGGGCTTGGTTTCCATCTTGGTCACCGTCCTCTGCACATGTTCCAGCCTGTCAATATCCTTATTAAATTGTGGTGCCCAGAACTGGACACAGTATTCTAGTTGTGGTCTGACCAACGCAGAATACAACGACAAATCCGTTTATTGTGAGGACCATGCCTGTACACAAATATCAACACAACAATAATTAGAAATATTAAAATTCATTGCCTACTATCCCAACAAAACCTTCATCCCACAAAACAGGAAGAGAAGGAAAACAAGCAACGAGTTAAACAGACAATGAAGGGGTCTTTACATTGTCATCCATAAATCTTTCCCTGGCTTTCATGGCCTTCATCACAAAAACCGCTACCGCATGGATAATACGTGGGTTTGCATCGACTAACAAAAATTTTACTCTATCTTCAGGATTGATTATAGAGTTGGGTATAAATTGCAGCATTGCATCTCTAAAGCCAGAGTAAATAGAGGAGGGCAATAGAGGAGGTAATGTATAAGATCCTCTTTAATTTTGATAAGGCAAGGGCATAAACGATGTTCTCCTGGGTTTTTTGTGAATCTACCGGTCAGATATGCAGTTGGCAATGTTTGAAACCGCGCCATACTGAAAGCTCTCTGAAGGGTGGGATCAGTGATCTCCACCAAGTAGTTGGCACAGATTTTGATTTCTTTTACTCGGAGAAAACCCAGAATTTTTAATCTTCATGGTGTCCAAAAAGGCGTCTTTTTCAAAGATCCATTCCCGAACTTTATCAGGGCTCCACAGTTTGCGAGAGTATTAAACTCAGGTAGATTGTATCTGGATAGAATATCTAATAGGTTTTGACGCCAAGTAGTATTATGTGGGACCCAGGTGGCGCTGTGGTTAAACCACTGAGCCTAGGGCTTGCTGATCAAAAGGTCGGCGGTTCGAATCCCTGTGACGGGGTGAGCTCCCGTTGCTTGGTCCCAGCTCCTGCCAACCTAGCAGTTCAAAAGCACATCAAAATGCAAGTAGATAAATAGGAACCGCTACAGCGGGAAGGTAAACGGCGTTTCCATGTGCTGCTCTGGTTTGCCAGAAGCAGCTTTGTCATGCTGGCCACATGACCTGGAAGCTATACGTCGGCTCCCTCGGCCAATAATGCGAGATGAGCACGCAAACCCAGTCACGACTGGACCTAATGGTCAGGGGTCCCTTTACCTTTACCTTAGTATTATGTTGTAAAGATACAATGCAGAATAGAGTGGGACTATTACTTCCATCGATCGGAACACTTCACTTCTGTTGATGCAGGCCACAAATCCGCAAGAGCTTTTAAAAAAATAAAGTACAGCCTTCGTAGCTGTGGCTGTCTTCGCCACCATGAACACACACGTCACTGGCAGGATTGCCAATTGATTAAAAACAAACAAACAATCAGGTGGTGCTTTTCATGGAATTGGGGAAAGCATCATTCTCTTCAGTTTGGTTTCAAGAAGAATCAAGTCAGACTCAGAAGTGCACAATAGTTGCCAACCTTAATCATAGGAAAAGACAAAGGTACCTTTAAGAATAATAATAGTAATAATAATAATTTATTTATACCAACCGAATATTATAATTTATTATAATATTATATTATTATATATTATATTATAAATAATTTATTTATACCAACCGAATATTAAAAACACATCAAATTAAAAACTTTCCTAAACAGGGCTGCCTTCAGCTGTCTTTAAAAGTAAGACAGTTGCTTATTGCCTTGACATCTGTTGGGAGGGCGTTCCACAGGGTGGGCGCCACCACCGAGAAGGCCCTCTGCTTGGTTCTCTGTACCTCACTTCCCGCAGTGAGGGAACCGCCAGAAGGCCCTCGGAGCTGGACCTCAGTGTCTGGGCTGAATGATGGGGGTGGAGACGCTCCTTCAGGTATACTGGGCCGAGGGTGTTTAGAGTTTTAAAGCTCAGCACCAACACTTTGAATTGTGCTCGGAAACGTCCTGGGAGCCAATGCGGGTCTCTCAGGACCGGTGTTATATGGTCTCGGTGGCCACTCCCAGTCACCAGTTTGGGTGCTACATTCTGGATTAATTGCAGTTTGCAGGTCACCTTCAAAGGTAGCCCCACGTAGAGCGCATTGCACTAATCCAAGCGGGAGATAACTAGAGCATGCACCACTCTGGTGACACAGTCTGCAGGCAGGTAGGGTCTCAGCCAGCGTACCAGATGGAGCTGGTAGACAGCTGCCCTGGACACAAAATTGACCTGCTCCTCCATGGACAGCTGTGAGTCCAAAATGACTCCCAGGCTGAGCACCTGGTCCTTCAGGGGCACAGTTGCTCCATTCAGGACCAGGGAGTCCTCAACACCTGCCCAGCCCCTGTCCCCCAAGAATAGCATTTCTGTCTTGTCAGGATTCAACCTCAATTTGTTAGCTGTCATCCATCCTCCAACCGCCTTGTATTGTGTCTGACCATTGGTCCATCTATCTCAGCAGTCTTGACACTGGCAGGCAGCACTTTCTCCAGGGTTTCCGGCAGGGCTGTCTCACCCCAAAGCCCTGCCATAGATGACTGGACCTTGCCGGACGCTCTGCCATTGAGCTCCAACATTTCTCCAGCTAGGATATGCAATAAGTTGCAAGGATTTCTCATTCTGGCTGCAGTGCACCTGCCAACTGAACAAGACCTAATAAGGAAAGCAAAATTACATGCCTCTAGTAAAGGTAAAGGGACCCCTGGCCGTTAGGTCCAATCACAGACGACTCTGGGGTTGCGGCGCTCATCTCACTTTACTGGCCGAGCTTCCGGGTCATGTGGCCAGCATGACAAAGCCACTTATGGCGAACTAGAGCAGCACACGGAAACTGCGTTTATCTTACCGCCAGAGCGGTACCTATTTATCTACTTGCACTTTGATATGCTTTCGAACTGCTAGGATGGCAGGAGCTGGGACTGAGCAATGGGAGCTCACCCCATTGTGGGGATTCGAACCGCCAATCTTCTGATCGGCAAGCCATAGGCTCTGTGGTTTAACCCACAGCGCCACCCACGTCCCTCTACATGCCTCTAGATCAGCAATAAATGCTCTGTGCCTGGACGCACCGAGAATTTGCTTGGCACAGTAAAATGTTACAAAACAAAAATGATTTCTCGGTTTCCTTTTCCCACACTTGATGAACAGGTTGTGGGGTTTTTTGGGGGGGGTGGGGTGTTTTTAAAAAGGTCATTTGCCTATAGTGAGAAGCATGCCAAGCAAAACTGCAGGAACTCTGGCTAATGTGAGTCAAAGGCTGTCGGCCTGCTAGTGACTTCTCAAAAACCCAAAGCTCAAAGTTTCCCACTCAGGTTCAGAATAGTTTCCCCTTTTCAGTTTCCACAACTGGGTTATTTGTGGTGATCTATGCCAGGCAGAGTTTGAATGTTAAAAATGAGCTCTGTAACCAGAGCCTATGTGTTTGTTTATTTATTAGAGCAGGGGTGTTGAACCAGGCTTGTGTGATGAGCATGCTGCTTTTTGGAAGTGAGTTGTGGGCAACTTAACACCCACAAGGAGGGACACCTAAATGCCTTCTAACAAGCGCCATATCAGGAAGATTTGGGGCATCACATGGCAGGACAGGGTCTCAAACAAAGATGTGCTTTCCCAAGCCCACATTCCCAGCATGTTCTCACTCCTGTCTCAGCGATGTCTGCACTGGCTCATTCATGCCCACAGAATGGAAGAAGGCAGGATCCCCAAGGATGTGCTCTATGGGGCTTCAGGCACCAGACCCATGGTCAGACTAAGACTGTGTTACAAAGAAGTCTGCAAATGTGACATGGAGGCTGGCAACATCAACCCCACCGTGTGGGATGACCGCAGTGCCTAGTGACAGACAGATCATGCATCCACAGCGGTGACAGGAGGAGGAATAACCACTGGGAGGAACGCAGAGAATATAAACGCCATGGAGCATCTGCAGCAGCACAGCTGTACGCCTTTGTCTGCCCCAGCTGCAATAAAACATGTCTCTCCTGTATCAGTCTCTACAGCCATAGCAGGTGCTGCAGCCTACCAGTAGTCTGTCTTCTTTCCCAAAGGTGCATTGCTCCATTGTCTTCTGAGACAGATGGATGCCAGCAACAGGTGGTGAATCTGTACTGCTGAACTACAAGTCCCATCACTCCTGACCATTGTGTCCAAAGAGCTTGTCTTGATGGGAGGGGGAGCCCAGCAATACCTGGAAGGCCACAAGTTCCCCTCACTTGCACTAGAGGGATATGAAACAAATTTTAAAAATTCCTTCCAGTAGCACCTTAGAGACCAACTAAGTTTGTCATTGGTATGAGCTTTCGTGTGCATGCATACTTCTTCAGATACACTGAAACAGAAGTCACCAGATCCACACATATAGTGAGAGGGGCCGGACTGTTTATGGCTGCATTTCGGTCTTACAGGAAGAATTTACGACTGATTACAATTGGTCCCACAGGAAAAGCAAGGGGTGAGATGGTTAAAGATAGCTTTATCATGCATAATGAGATAAGAATCCAATGTCTTTATTTAGACGAGGTTTCTCCGTCGTTTTAAGTTTGGTGATAAGTTGCGGTTAAGCAACTTCTCTTTCCAGTCTATTTCTTAAATTATTTTGTAATAAGACAGCTACTTTGAGATCTTGTATAGAATGTCCTGGGAGATTGAAGTGTTCTACTGGTTTCTCTGTCTTGTGATTCCTGATGTCAGATTTATGTCCATTTATCCTTTGGCGTAGGGTTGCCAGATGCCAACTTTGCTGCCACATACACTTGGACAACACCATTACTGGCCCCAACAACATCAAACATACCACCTCAGGACTATTTAATTGCTCATCTTCTAACATTGTGTATGCCATCAAATGCCAACAGTGCCCTTCAGCTCTCTATATCAGACAAACAGGCCAAACCCTACGCCTGCGGCACCCCTGACCATCATTCAAGGTACCCCAGGGTGCCACGGCACACTGGTTGAAAACCACTGCCCTAGATTATAACCCTCACTGGATATAGGATCTCAAGAATGGGAAGAATTGAAAGATTTTGACTACCAAAGAACGGGAACTGTAGCACAGAAAAAAGTACAGTCGTACCTTGGTTCTTGAACGTAATCTGTTTCAGAAGTCTGTTTGAAAACCAAGGCATAGCTTCCGATTCACTCAATCGGAAGCACCGTCGAATGTTAGGGTTCCAAAGAACGTTCAGAAACCGGAACACTCACTTCCAGGTTTGCGGCGTTTGGGAGCCAAAACGTACAAGTACCAGGGAATTCGCAAACCAAGGCCACGACTGTACAGAAATCAGCTGTCATTTGAATCTGCCTCTGGCATTAACCAGTCTGTGGATGTTACTTGTTTTTTATTTATTACATATACACTCCATGTTTCCTCTAAGGACCTCAGAAAGGCATACATAGGCACCCCCCTCCCCCCCAACCACTCTGTGCGGTAGGCTACGCTTACAGAGTTAAGTGAAAATGTCATTGTGGAAGAAAGTCGCTGTCAGCTTATAGAATCCTAGAGCTGTAGAGTTGGAAGGGACCCCGAGGGTCATCTAGTCCAACCCCCTACAATGGAGAAATCTCAGCTCAAGCATCCATGACAGATGGCCATCCAACCTCTGCTTAAAAGCCACTGACAGAGTCCACCTCCTTCAGCGGGGGGGGGGGGTCCTGTTCCACTGTCAGAAAGTTTTTTTCTGATGTTTAGTGAGAACCTCCCTTCGTGTAACTTGAAGCAGGAGAAAACAAGCTTGCTCCCTCTTCCATGTGACAACCCTTCATATATTTGAAGATGGCTCTCATGTCTCCTCGCTGTCTCCTCTTTTCCAGGCTGAACATACCCAGCTTCTTCAACTGCTCTTCATAAGGCTTGGTTTTCAGACCTTTGAGCATCTTTATATACCCTCTGCACAAATTCCAGCTTGTCAATATCCCTTCTTAAACTGTAGCGCCCAAAGCAGATCTTATTGTCAGAAAGTTTTTAGTAAATATACTTAGGAGCTGATAATGCCAAGGTTGCAGGTTCAATTCCTGTACGGGACAGCTGTGTATTCCTGCATTGCATGGGGTTGGACTAGATGATCCTCAGGTTCCCTTCCAACTTGATTCTATGATTCTATGTTTGTTTTGAGCTTATTATACTCAGTTAGACTTCCAAGTAAGTGCACCTAGCGGTGGGAACTAGGCATCTGGGTCCTATCCATGCTTACTCAGATTTGAGTCCAATTAAATCCATGGTGATTTAGCACAGAATCATAACTTTCTCCTACAAGTGTTAACTGAAGAGGAAGATTCCACTATGTTGAGACAGGCTTACTCCCGAGTAACCGTGCATACTTTTGCACAGTGGGACCCAAATCCTTGCATATATAGCTGTGATGAAGAGCGCTGGTTTAAGCTAATGGGTGCCTAATTGCATGATCGGATTGTTAATTGCTCAGCACGCAAGTGTGTCTACTGTATTTTGCACAGCGTCAGGAAAAGAAAGGGTTAATTTAAGGGCTCCACGTAGCCCTTTGGGAGTTATGGGGAAAACCCCGTAAAAAGTGCGCTATTTGCGTAAAATCCCTGAATGGTTTGTTCCAAACAGAAATCACTATGGGGGGAGGCATTTTTAGCTGAAACTCCAGTTTAGGAAAATAAAGACGCTGCAGACTTGACAGATATTTTAAAACACCGTATATGTGGGGGAAGTGATATTTGCGGACAGGACAGGGGCTTAGGGAGCAGCAGTGTTCCCAAACGGTTTTTAAGAAGAGCTCTTCACCTCCCCTCTTGCCCTTCCCGAGTTGGTACGATCCGCTTCTTTTTTAACCGGTGCTGCGGAGCTGCCCTTCTTTTCGGGGAAGATTTGCAGTTGAGGGAAGTTCGTTTTTGTGGGTTGGAGGGTTTTGCTTTCTGTTTAAACTTTGTGGTCCTTGCGCAGTTTCGTGTTAAATCTAAAAAAGAGAAAGGTTTTGCCCCCCCCAGTCAAGTTCTTACTGAGGGCTCCCCCCCTTTTTTTTAAGAAAAGCAGCATGCAAAATGATTAAATGACATTATAGGTGAAAACAATGGAAAATATTGGTGTGGAAATTTATCCTAGGTATCGTTCTGGGTATGTTTCTTTTTGCTTTGTTTTATTTGGCATCTGATATTACACTTGAATTTTTATTACAAACGTGGGAGAGAAATAGATAAAATGGGTCCAGGTATGGCCTCCCTTGGGAAAGCATTCCACAAGCAGAATAACAGCACTTGGGTTTCTTAGGTTCCTAAATTGGATAAATTTGCATACAAATGGCAGATACTTGTTCTTAAAATTTATTTCTTACATTTAGACATGCAACAGTTACATAAAATGATAGAGTAAAACCGTATATGCTCTAATAATTAGTATTACCATACTTTTATTTTTATGCTGCCCAGCCACTCTGGGCAGCTTGCAACAAAATACTAAAAATGCACCCATTCTTTCTTTTGGTTCAAAGATCCTCAGAACAGTTTCAAAAGCGAAATACAGGAAAAAACATGAGAAGTAAACACGTTCTGGATAATACACAGCGACTGCTTAATTCTTGCCTCTCAGAGAAATTTTGCCACAGCCTGAGTAATACCGGTACCATCTGTTTTATCCCCAAGGACAAGCTTGAGGTTGGTTTTATGATTTACAGGTAAATTTGCTGATAAGGGCTTTATTGGTTGGTTCCTGGCTTGTTTATACAGCCCACAGCATATGGGCGTAACCAGGATTTGCCGTTTAGGAAATGCGTTTAGTCTTGGCAAGTAGCTGGTGATAATTGGGGACTGACAAGATAACGATGGTGGTTTTTAATCATACCCATACTGAATTCTGGATGCGAATGGGTCCGCAGGTTACATATGATTGAGAGTGGAGGTCTCTGTAAGCGATACCCCATAGCCTCTGCCTCAGGGATTTAAGGGGTGGTAACCCAAATCAGAGAAAAAAGATGGTGAAAGTATTACATCTCTGAACAGAGAGACAGGCAGAAATGCGGGGGGGGTGTCCCCATAGTCAGAGGGAAGATGGATTTTAGTGAAGGAAGGGGTGGTTTCAGTTCCATGGTAGGACTGGAAACCCGATTGAAATGGAAGGATCCCAATGGTCTACATCCTCCAAATTTCCTTGGGAGTTGTTCAGTGACTATGCGCTGCATCCCCTTGCCCAGGAATAGAATGTTGGAGACGAATCGGCCCTAATGGCCGGGTCCAAATATGGTTTATTAAAGCAGTTTGATTATGGCTTCTTGCAGGGGTTCTGTGAGGACCCTCTCAACAGAGGGAATCCTTCACCACCCCAGGGAGATAGGTTTCACTAGTCTAAGCAGCCTGTCCACATCCTCAGAGGTAACAAGTTGATAATAATAATATAATAATTTATTATTTATACCCCGCCCATCTCGTTGGGTTTCCCCAGCCACTCTGGGCGGCTGCCAACAGAACATTAAAATACTTTCCGAATCTTTGCAAAAATGTTTACAGGAGATCTTGGGAGTCTTTATTGGACCCCAATGGCGAAGATAGTTATGTTGGACTACAAGCCTCCTGAGAAGGGTCTCCTGTCCTCTGCTGATGCAGTGGGTGACGAACGAGGTCCTATTTACCATCACTTGGTAGGCTCAGTGTTTAAATTGGGAGAAAATCAAAAGATAAATACGTCTTGTCATGCATAAATTAAGATAATACAAAGGAACTAAGGGGAGGGAAGTTGAGGGATTTGAGTAATCCCAAAACGTGGATTAAATCAGATTTCAAACTCTATTCACATATTTCGTTCTTACATTTTTAAATTTACTTTTAAAGTGATTTTGTTTAATTGTGAAAATTTATTATAAAAAATAATTCATGCTTGCTGTAATTAGCTGGGCCCTATGCTTTCTTTAAACTTGCACAACGTTTTCCTCCCCGCCCCCACACCATTTCAATAGCAAGCCCCAGTCAGGCCCCAACCACCACAGCCACAAAGGAGCACCATATCTATCCTCCTTGAGTATGCCTGGTGCCTGTCAGCCTGCCTCTGTCTTGCCAAATGCAAGATTGTATTGATTCTCAAACTAATTTTAAAAGAACCAACACAAGTGGTTGAGAAGATTAGATTTTATTCCAAATAGCAAGCAGTATATACATTACCAACCAAGCTACTGGGAAGCCCTGTCAGAAGTGGTGAAGTGACCCCCAGGTAGTCTTTTTTATTTTTAATTATTTTATGAGAATTTTTACATCCATTGTATTATCTCCTTCCAATTTGTTAGATTTCCTATACAATTTTCCCTTCCCACCCCCCACCTCAGCCAAGGGGCACAATGTCTTTAATTTCCACCGAATGTCTTTTGTTCCAGTAGTGGTTATCCATCGAAGATAGGGGTTCCATCTGGTCCTTATCATAGTGGATTTGACCCTCCATGTTGTTTCCTGTACCATGACTGCAGCAATGTCCAACTGGATAAAGTCGAACAAATAACTAGACCAGACCTCTGCTGTCCTGTCCATTTTTCTCTGTCTTTACAAGCTAAAGCTATTGTTGCCTTTCCTGCTAGTATCATAGCTTTAAAGGTGAGCTGGTCACCTTTCTCTATAGCCGTGTTTCCACGTATACCCATTGTCATGAGGTTGAAGTCTATAGATAATTTCACTTTAAAAACGTCATTAATAACCTTAAGGATTTTATTCCAGAATCCCCTTACCTCTGGGCATTCCCAATACATATGGGAGAACCATCCCTTAGCATGTTCACAGTGCCAGCAGTTAGGCTTCAATCCTGATACAATTTTAGCTAGTTGGGCCGGAGTTCTGTACCATTTTAGGGAAAAATAATAATTCCAGCTCCCTAAATTTGCTTACTTTAATCCAGGGGTCCCCAGACTACGGCCCGGGGGCCGGATGCGGCCCAATTGGCCTGCCAATCCGGCCCGCGACGACCCCGGCCGCCCGCCGGCAGCCGCCCGCTCTTATGGCGCGCAGCGCGGCAGCGCTCTTCCGGGTCGGGAAAAAAGCGCCGAAAATCCTTTGTGTGCATGCGTATGGGCCTCTCCCGACCCGGAAGAGGTCATTTCTGGTGCACTTCATCAATCAGCCGATTCACTTTGGTACCCAATCGAGCACATGAAAAAGTACCTGGGAGTGAGGTTGAGATGCTCTGGCAGATAGGAAAGTGGGCAAGACTGTCTTTTTCAAGCTGTGACTTCCATAGGCGCAGTTTCTCCTGGAAAGCTATTATTGCCTCATACATTGAGGTTATGACTTGTTTGCGGCCCTGCAGCCTCAGATTCGTCACGTGAAACCAGGGGGTTGGCATACTTCATGCGATCGATGTCCCGCGCGATGGTCGTCGGGATTAAAGGGAGAAGCCTGGATCTTACTGAATCATATAGAGAACAGTAAAAGAAAAAGTGTATATAGTCCTCAATCTTTCCCTCATTGCATGGGCAGAGTCGGAGGTTCAGTGGTGTTTTGGAAAAAACGCTGTGTAGGAATGCTGTAGGTATGACATGGAATCGGGCTAGTGTGAAAGCCCTTCTTAGCTTGGGGTTTGTCAAATCGCACAAATAGTGGGCCAGAGATCCAACTGCCTTCACGTGGGGAAGCCACGTGGAGAGTTTAGCCGCCTTAGATTGTGCTAGATTGAAAGCTAGCTAGAATCCAGCTGTGAATTTTGTCGCTATCCCATGAGGTCAGGGCAGCAAAGTCTGGGAGGGAGTAACGATCACAAATGGATTCCATGGCCTTAGACCAGCTGCTACTGCTGGTAAAGGCTGTGAAGGCTTGTTTAGCTAGTGGGGAGTTCTGGATTCCTGCAAGGGATTTATAGTAGACTAGTATCATTATAGTAGTATCATTTATACCGGTAGTCGACCAGTATCATTAAATTAATGGGTGCTAGAACATATGTGGTGAAACATTTGTAAAAACAGACTTGTTACAGTGCATAAAAAAGTGGACAACCATGCAGTTGATTTGTATCTTATCGTATTTATTTTTTAGAAATGTTAAAGAAGAATAATTTGAAAAATTTCGCTTTTTTATTTTTATGTAGTAAACAAAAACAATTAAGGTACGGTAAATGTTGCTTAAGTGCAAACCTTTTCAAACAATTGTAAATAAACAAAATCAGTAGTTTTTTTAAAATATTCTTGTCTTTTGGGGGGGGGTGGGGGGTTATGTTGAACTTCTATAAGATTTCTTTATAGACAACATTCCTTGTGAATATTCTGTCACAGTTTTCCAACAGTTTGCCTTGGTTAGGACCTTCTACGACCTTCACCATGATATCATTAAAACTCCTTACTCTTGATAATGCAGCATATAACGGACCATGGCTGAGTTCTGGCAAGTAAATTCCAACTTTTTCCAAGGTTTGCCCCTGAGATTTGTTAATTGTCATGGCAAAAGCTAATGTTACTGGAAATTGTCTTCTTCGTAAGATAAACGGTAAATCAGTTGTTGTTGGAGCCAAATCCATACGGGGAATAAAGACTATGTTTCCTTCCACTGAACCTGTTATTACTTGAGCAATGATGTGGTTGTTCTTAAGTTGTTTGACGATGAGACGGGTGCCATTGCACAAACCTTTTTTAGTGTTTAGGTTTCTAAGGAGCATAATTATAGCGGCCTTTTTAAGGTTGAATTTATGCTTAGGCATACCTGTTGGGGTTATTTCATTGAGGAACTCAATTGGATAGTTTTGAATATCTTCCTCACTTGAGTCATCAATTGAGTTTGAGCTGAGGTATGTCACGGTCTCTCCTAAAGTGTTAAGCACCTCTTCATTTATGGAGTTTACATCACAGTTCTTTGGGCAAAGAATAGATTTTTTTTGCTAAGTTAGGGACATCTGTAACAGGAATTTTGTCTCCAAAAAAGTCTTTTATAATATCTCCTGTGCATAAAATTTTGGAAGGTATTTCAATTACATCTTCAGGCAAACCGTCAATGTGTGGTTGTATCACCACTGCCAACTTTGATCAGCCAATTGCCGAAATCAGTGTCAACTGAGCATATATTCTTTTTAAGTTTTAAGTACTTGGAAATTAGTCCACAATCTATTATACCTAACACAGGCCTCAACAAATTTTGTCCGGTCACCGTGAGGTACCACGGGAAGTGTTTGCCTGAAATCTCCTCCAAGTAAGATTACTTTTCCTCCAAACGGTTTGTTGTTGTCCATTATTTCTTGGAGTAGTCTGCTAACCACTGCAAGAGCTACAGAGGGGGCCATAGTACATTCATCCCAAATTACTATTTTTGAATTTCTTAAACGTTCAGCATCAACAGAATTGAGTCGTATATTTGATTTGTATTCTCAACTATAGGCACAGGTAACTTGAATTGGGAGCGGTATGTTCTTCCACCCTCAAGAAGATTGGCTGCTATACCTGTGGAGGCAACAGGTAGTGCAATATTTCCTTGTCCA